>NW_027423531.1:0-60192 GCF_048934315.1 Petromyzon marinus
GACCGCCCGAACCGCCCGAGGACTGCCCGGGACCGCCCGGGACCGCCCGGGACCGCCCGTGACCGCACCGGACCGCCCGGGACCGCCCGGGACCACCCGGGACCGCACGGGACCGCCCAGGACCGCCCCGGACCGCCCGGGACTGCCCCGGACCGCCCGGGACCGCCCGGGACCGCCCGGGAGCGCGCGGGACCGCCCGGGACCGCCCCGGACCGCCCGGGACCACCCGGGACCGCCCGGGACCGCCCGGGACCGCCTGGGACCGCCCGGGACAGCCCGAACCACCCGAGACCGCCCGGGACCGCCCGGGACCGCCCGGGACCGCCCGTGACCGCACCGGACCGCCCGGGACCGCTCGGGACCGCCCGGGACCGCCCGGGACCACCCGGGACCGCCCCGGACCGCCCGGGACCGCCCGGGACCGCCCGGGACCGCCCCGGGACCGCCCTGGACCGCCGGGACCGCCCGGGACCGCCCGAGACCGCCCGGGACCACCCGGGACCGCCCGGGCCCGCCCGGGACCGCCCAGGACCACACCCGGACCGCCCGGGACCGCCCCGACCGCCCGGGACCGCCCGGGACCGCCCGGGACCGCCCCGGACCCCCCGGGACCGCCCTAGAACGCCCGGGACCGCCCGGGACGGCCCGGGACCGCCCCGGACCGCCCGGGACCGCCTCGGACCGCCCGGACCGCCCAGGACCGCCCGGGACCGCCCTGGACCGCCCGGGACCGCCATGGAACGCCCGGGACCGCCCGGGACCGCCCGTGACCACCCGGGACCGCCCGGAACCGCCCTGGACCGCCCGGGACCGCCCGAGACCGCCCGGGACCGCCCGGGACCGCCCGGGACCGCCCGGGACCGCCCGGGAGCGCCCGGGACCGCCCGGGACCGCCCCGGACTGCCCGGGACCACCCGGGACCGCCCGGGACCGCCCGGGACCGCCTGGGACCGCCCGGGACCGCCCGGGACCGCCCGGGACTGCCCGGGACCGCCCCGGACCACCCGGGACCGCCCGGGACCGCCCGGGACCGCCCGGGACCGCCCGGGACCGCCCGGGACCGCTCTGGACCGCCCGGGGACCGCCCGGGACTGCCCGGGACCGCCCGGGACTACCCGGGACCGCCCGGGACCGCCCCGGACCGCCTCGGACCACCCCGGATTGCCCCGGATCGCCCGGGACAGCCGGGACCGCCCGGGACCGCCCGGGACCGCCCCGGACCGCCCGGGACCGCCCCGGACTGCCCGGGACCGCCCCGGACCGCCCGGGACTGCCCGGGACCGCCCAGGAACGCCCGGACCGCCCGGGACCGCCGCGGACCGCCTGGGACCGCCCGGGACTGCTCTGGACTGCCCGGGACCGCCCGGGACTGCCCGGGACCGCCCGGGACCGCCCCGGACCGCCCCGGACCACCCCGGATTGCCCCGGAATGCACCCGGACCGCCTAGGACCACACCCGGACAGCCCGGGACCGCCCCGACCGCCCGGGACCGCCCGGGACCGCCCGGGACCGCCCCGGACCGCCCGGGACCGCCCTAGAACGCCCGGGACCGCCCGGGACCGCCCGGGACCGCCCCGGACCGCCCGGGACCGCCTCGGACCGCCCGGGACCACCCAGGACCGCCCGGGACCACCCTGGACCGCCCGGGACCGCCCTGGAACGCCCGGGACCGCCCAGGACCGCCCCGGACCGCCCGGGACCGCCCTGGACCGCCCGGGACCGACCAGGACCGCCCGGGACCGCCCGTGACTGCCCGGGACCGCCCTGGACCGCCACGGACCGCCCGGGACCGCCCGGGACCGCCCGGGACCGCCCGGGACCGCCCGGGACCGCCCGAACCGCCCGAGACTCCCCGGGACCGGCCGGGACCGCCCGGGACCGCCCGTGACCGCACCGGACCACCCGGGACCGCCCGGAACCGCCCGGGACCGCACGGGACCGCCCAGGACCACCCCGGACCGCCCGGACTGCCCCGGACCGCCCGGGACCGCCCGGGACCGCCCGGGAGCGCCCGGGACCGCCCGGGACCGCCCCGGACCGCCCGGGACCACCCGGGACCGCCCGGGACCGCCCGGGACCGCCGGGGACCGCCCGGGACCGCCCGAACCACCCGAGACCGCCCGGGACCGCCCGGGACCGCCCGGGACCGCCCGTGACCGCACTGGACCGCCCGGGACCGCTCGGGACCGCCCGGGACCGCCCGGGACCACCCGGGACCGCCCCGGACCGCCCGGGACCGCCCGGGACCGCCCGGGACCGCCCGGGACCGCCCTGGACCGCCGGGACCGCCCGGGGACCGCCCGAGACCGCCCGGGACCACCCGGGACCGCCCGGGCCCGCCCGGGACCGCCCGGGACCGCCCCGGACCGCCCGGGACCGCACCCGGACCGCCCAGGACCACACCCGGACCGCCCGGGACCGCCCCGACCGCCCGGGACCGCCCGGGACCGCCCGGGACCGCCCCGGACCCCCCGGGACCGCCCTAGAACGCCCGGGACCGCCCGGGACGGCCCGGGACCGCCCCGGACCGCCTGGGACCGCCTCGGACCGCCCGGGACCGCCCAGGACCGCCCGGGACCGCCCTGGACCGCCCGGGACCGCCATGGAACGCCCGGGACCGCCCGGGACCGCCCGGGACCACCCGGGACCACCCGGGACCGCCCTGGACCCGCCCCAGACCACCCCGGACCGCCCGGAACCGCCCGGGAACGCCCGGGACCGCCCGGGACCGCCCGGGACCGCTCTGGACCGCCCGGGACCGCCCGGGACTGCCCGGGACCGCCCGGGACTGCCCGGGACCGCCCGGACCGCCCCGGACCGCCTCAGACCACCCCGGATTGCCCCGGACCGCCCGGGACAGCCTGGGACCGCCCGGGACCGCCCGGGACCGCCCCGGACCGCCCGGGACCGCCCCGGACTGCGCGGGACCGCCCCGGACCGCACGGGACCGCCCGGGACCGCCCAGGAACGCCCGGACTGCCCGGGACCGCCGGGGACCGCCTGGGACCGCCCGGGACCGCTCTGGACTGCCCGGGACCGCCCGGACTGCCCGGGACCGCCCGGAACCGCCCCGGACCGCCCCGGACCACCCCGGATTGCCCCGGAATGCACCCGGACCGCCTAGGACCACACCCGGACAGCCCGGGACCGCCCCGACCGCCCGGGACCGCCCGGGACCGCCCAGGACCGCCCCGGACCGCCCGGGACCGCCCTAGAACGCCCGGGACCGCCCGGGACCGCCCGGGACCGCCCCGGACCGCCCGGGACCGCCTCGGACCGCCCGGGACCGCCCAGGACCGCCCGGGACCACCCTGGACCGCCCGGGACCGCCCTGGAACGCCCGGGACCGCCCGGGACCGCCCGGGACCGCCGGGACCGCCCTGGATCGCCCGGAACCGACCAGGACCGCCCGGGACCGCCCGGGACTGCCCGGGACCGCCCGGGACCGCCACGGACCGCCCGGGACCGCCCGGGACCGCCCGGGACCGCCCGGGACCGCCCGGGACCGCCCGAACCGCCCGAGACTGCCCGGGACCGCCCGGGACCGCCCGGGACCGCCCGTGACCGCACCGGACCGCCCGGGACCGCCCGGGACCGACCGGGACCGCCCGGGACCGCCCAGGAACGCCCGGACCGCCCGGGACCGCCCGGGACCGCCTGGGACCGCCCGGGACCGCCCAGGACCGCCCGGGACCGCCCGGGACCGCTCTGGACCGCCCGGGACAGCCCGGGACTGCCCGGGACCGCCCGGGACCGCCCCGGACCGCCCCGGACCACCCCGGATTGCCCCGGAATGCACCCGGACCGCCTAGGACCACACCTGGACAGCCCGGGACCGCCCCGACCGCCCGGGACCGCCCGGGACCGCCCGGGACCGCCCCGGACCGCCCGGGACCGCCCTAGAACGCCCGGGACCGCCCGGGACCGCCCGGGACCGCCCCGGACCGCCCAGGACCGCCTCGGACCGCCCGGGACCGCCCAGGACCGCCCAGGACCACCCTGGACCGCCCGGGACCGCCCTGGAACGCCCGGGACCGCCTGGGACCGCCCGGGACCGCCCGGGACCGCCCTGGACCGCCCGGGACCACCCGAGACCGCCCGGGACCGCCCGGGACCGCCCCGGACCGCCCGGGACCACCCGGGACCGACCAGGACCGCCTGGGACCGCCCGGGACTGCCCGGGACCGCCCGGGACCGCCCGGGACCGCCCTGGACCGCCCGGGACCGCCCCGGACCGCCCGGGACCGCCCGGGACCGCCCCGGACCGCCCGGGACCGCCCGGGACCGCCCGGGACCGCCCGGGACCGCCCGGGATCGCCCGAACCGCCCGAGACCGCCCGGGACCGCCCAAGACCGCCCGGAACCGCCTGTGACCGCACCGGAACGCCCGGGACCGCCCGGGACCGCCCGGGACCGCACGGGACCGCCCAGGACCGCCCGGGACCGCCCGGGACCGCCCCGGACCGCCCGGGACCACCCGGGACCGCCCGGGACCGCCCGGGACCGCCCGGGACCGCTCTGGACCGCCCGGGACCGCCTGGGACTGCCCGGGACCGCCCGGGACCGCCCCGGACCCGCCCCGGACCACCCCGGATTGCCCCAGACCGCACCCGGACCGCCTAGGACCACACCCGGACAGCCCGGGACCGCCCCGACCGCCCGGGACCGCCCGGGACCGCCCGGACCGCCCCGGACCGCCTGGGACCGCCCTAGAACGCCCGGGACCGCCCGGGACCGCCCGGGACCGCCCCGGACCGCCCGGGACCGCCTCGGACCGCCCGGGACCGCCCAGGACCGCCCGGGACCACCCTGGACCGCCCGGGACCGCCCTGGAACGCCCGGACCGCCCGGGACCGCCCGGGACCGCCCGGGACCGCCCTGGACCGCCCGGGACCACCCGGGACCGCCCGAGACCGCCCGGGACCGCCCGGGACCGCCCGGGACCGCCCGAACCACCCGAAACCGCCCGGGACCGCCCGGGACCGCACGGGACCGCCCGTGACCTCACCGGACCGCCCGGGACCGCTCGGGACCGCCCGGGACCGCCCGGGACCACCCGGGACCGCCCCGGACCGCCCGGGACCGCCCGGGACCGCCCCGAGACCGCCCTGGACCGCCGGGACCGCCGGGACCGCCCGAGACCGCCCGGGACCACCCGGGACCGCCCGGGCCCGCCCGGGACCGCCCGGGACCGCCCCGGACCGCCCGGGACCGCACCCGGACCTCCCAGGACCACACCCGGACTGCCCGGGACCGCCCCGACCGCCCGGGACCGCCCGGGACCGCCCGGGACCGCCCCGGACCCCCCGGGACCGCCCTAGAACGCCCGGGACCGCCCGGGACGGCCCGGGACCGCCCCGGACCGCCCGGGACTGCCTCAGACCGCCCGGGACCGCCCAGGACCGCCCGGGACCGCCCTGGACCGCCCGGGACCGCCATGGAACGCCCGGGACCGCCCGGGACCGCCCGGGACCGCCCGGGACCGCCCGGAACCGCCCTGGACCGCCCGGGACCGCCCGAGACCGCCCGGGACCGCCCGGGACCACCCGGAACCGCCCGGGACCGCCCGGGAGCGCCCGGGACCGCCCGGGACCGCCCTGGACTGCCCGGGACCACCCGGGACCGCCCGGGACCGCCCGGGACCGCCCGGGACTGCCCGGGACCGCCCGGGACCACCCGGGACCGCCCGGGACCGCCCCAGACCGCCCCGGACCACCCCGGATTGCCCCGGACCGCACCCGGACTGCCTAGGACCACACCCGGACAGCCCGGGACCGCCCCGACCGCCCGGGACCGCACGGGACCGCCCGGGACCGCCCCGGACCGCCCGGGACCGCCCTAGAATGCCCGGGACCGCCCGGGACCGCCCGGGACCGCCCCGGACCGCCCGGGACCGCCTCGGACCGCCCGGGACCGCCCTGGACCGCCCGGGACCGACCAGGACCGCCCGGGACTGCCCGGGACTGCCCGGGACCGCCCGGGACCGCCACGGACCGCCCGGGACCGCCCGGGACCGCCCGGGACCGCCCGGGACCGCCCGGGACCGCCCGAACCGCCCGAGACTGCCCGGGACCGCCCGGGACCGCCCGGGACAGCCCGTGACCGCACCGGACCGCCCGGGACCGCCCGGGACCACCCGGGACCGCACGGGACCGCCCAGGACCGCCCCGGACCGCCCGGGACTGCCCCGGACCGCCCGGGACCGCCCAGGACCGCCCGGGAGCGCGCGGGACCGCCCGGGACCGCCCCGGACCGCCCGGGACCACCCGGGACCGCCCGGGACCGCCCGGGACCGCCTGGGACCGCCCGGGACAGCCCGAACCACCCGAGACCGCCCGGGACCGCCCGGGACCGCCCGGGACCGCCCGTGACCGCACCGGACCGCCCGGGACCGCTCGGGACCGCCCGGGACCGCCCGGGACCACCCGGGACCGCCCCGGACCGCCCGGGACCGCCCGGGACCGCCCGGGACCGCCCGGGACCGCCCTGGACCGCCGGGACCGCCCGGGACCGCCCGAGACCGCCCGGGACCACCCGGGACCGCCCGGGCCCGCCCGGGACCGCCCAGGACCACACCCGGACCGCCCGGGACCGCCCCGACCGCCCGGGACCGCCCGGGACCGCCCGGGACCGCCCCGGACCCCCCGGGACCGCCCTAGAACGCCCGGGACCGCCCGGGACGGCCCGGGACCGCCCCGGACCGCCCGGGACCGCCTCGGACCGCCCGGGACCGCCCAGGACCGCCCGGGACCGCCCTGGACCGCCCGGGACCGCCATGGAACGCCCGGGACCGCCCGGGACCGCCCGGGACCACCCGGGACCGCCCGGAACCGCCCTGGACCGCCCGGGACCGCCCGAGACCGCCCGGGACCGCCCGGGACCGCCCGGGACCGCCCGGGACCGCCCGGGAGCGCCCGGGACCGCCCGGGACCGCCCCGGACTGCCCGGGACCACCCGGGACCGCCCGGGACCGCCCGGGACCGCCTGGGACCGCCCGGGACCGCCCGGGACCGCCCGGGACCGCCCGGGACCGCCCCGGACCACCCGGGACCGCCCGGGACCGCCCGGGACCGCCCGGGACCGCCCGGGACCGCCCGGGACCGCTCTGGACCGCCCGGGACCGCCCGGGACTGCCCGGGACCGCCCGGGACTACCCGGGACCGCCCGGGACCGCCCCGGACCGCCTCGGACCACCCCGGATTGCCCCGGATCGCCCGGGACAGCCCGGGACCGCCCGGGACCGCCCGGGACCGCCCCGGACCGCCCGGGACCGCCCCGGACTGCCCGGGACCGCCCCGGACCGCCCGGGACTGCCCGGGACCGCCCAGGAACGCCCGGACCGCCCGGGACCGCCGGGGACCGCCTGGGACCGCCCGGGACTGCTCTGGACTGCCCGGGACCGCCCGGGACTGCACGGGACCGCCCGGGACCGCCCCGGACCGCCCCGGACCACCCCGGATTGCCCCGGAATGCACCCGGACCGCCTAGGACCACACCCGGACAGCCCGGGACCGCCCCGACCGCCCGGGACCGCCCGGGACCGCCCGGGACCGCCCCGGACCGCCCGGGACCGCCCTAGAACGCCCGGGACCGCCCGGGACCGCCCGGGACCGCCCCGGACCGCCCGGGACCGCCTCGGACCGCCCGGGACCACCCAGGACCGCCCGGGACCACCCTGGACCGCCCGGGACCGCCCTGGAACGCCCGGGACCGCCCAGGACCGCCCGGGACCGCCCGGGACCGCCCTGGACCGCCCGGGACCGACCAGGACCGCCCGGGATCGCCCGTGACTGCCCGGGACCGCCCTGGACCGCCACGGACCGCCCGGGACCGCCCGGGACCGCCCGGGACCGCCCGGGACCGCCCGGGACCGCCCGAACCGCCCGAGACTCCCCGGGACCGGCCGGGACCGCCCGGGACCGCCCGTGACCGCACCGGACCACCCGGGACCGCCCGGAACCGCCCGGGACCGCACGGGACCGCCCAGGACCACCCCGGACCGCCCGGGACTGCCCCGGACCGCCCGGGACCGCCCGGGACCGCCCGGGAGCGCCCGGGACCGCCCGGGACCGCCCCGGACCGCCCGGGACCACCCGGGACCGCCCGGGACCGCCCGGGACCGCCGGGGACCGCCCGGGACCGCCCGAACCACCCGAGACCGCCCGGGACCGCCCGGGACCGCCCGGGACCGCCCGTGACCGCACTGGACCGCCCGGGACCGCTCGGGACCGCCCGGGACCGCCCGGGACCACCCGGGACCGCCCCGGACCGCCCGGGACCGCCCGGGACCGCCCGGGACCGCCCGGGACCGCCCTGGACCGCCGGGACCGCCCGGGACCGCCCGAGACCGCCCGGGACCACCCGGGACCGCCCGGGCCCGCCCGGGACCGCCCGGGACCGCCCCGGACCGCCCGGGACCGCACCCGGACCGCCCAGGACCACACCCGGACCGCCCGGGACCGCCCCGACCGCCCGGGACCGCCCGGGACCGCCCGGGACCGCCCCGGACCCCCCGGGACCGCCCTAGAACGCCCGGGACCGCCCGGGACGGCCCGGGACCGCCCCGGACCGCCCGGGACCGCCTCGGACCGCCCGGGACCGCCCAGGACCGCCCGGGACCGCCCTGGACCGCCCGGGACCGCCATGGAACGCCCGGGACCGCCCGGGACCGCCCGGGACCACCCGGGACCACCCGGGACCGCCCTGGACCGCCCCAGACCACCCGGGACCGCCCGGAACCGCCCGGGAACGCCCGGGACCGCCCGGGACCGCCCGGGACCGCTCTGGACCGCCCGGGACCGCCCGGGACTGCCCGGGACCGCCCGGGACTGCCCGGGACCGCCCGGGACCGCCCCGGACCGCCTCGGACCACCCCGGATTGCCCCGGACCGCCCGGGACAGCCTGGGACCGCCCGGGACCGCCCGGGACCGCCCCGGACCGCCCGGGACCGCCCCGGACTGCGCGGGACCGCCCCGGACCGCACGGGACCGCCCGGGACCGCCCAGGAACGCCCGGACTGCCCGGGACCGCCGGGGACCGCCTGGGACCGCCCGGGACCGCTCTGGACTGCCCGGGACCGCCCGGGACTGCCCGGGACCGCCCGGAACCGCCCCGGACCGCCCCGGACCACCCCGGATTGCCCCGGAATGCACCCGGACCGCCTAGGACCACACCCGGACAGCCCGGGACCGCCCCGACCGCCCGGGACCGCCCGGGACCGCCCAGGACCGCCCCGGACCGCCCGGGACCGCCCTAGAACGCCCGGGACCGCCCGGGACCGCCCGGGACCGCCCCGGACCGCCCGGGACCGCCTCGGACCGCCCGGGACCGCCCAGGACCGCCCGGGACCACCCTGGACCGCCCGGGACCGCCCTGGAACGCCCGGGACCGCCCGGGACCGCCCGGGACCGCCGGGACCGCCCTGGATCGCCCGGAACCGACCAGGACCGCCCGGGACCGCCCGGGACTGCCCGGGACCGCCCGGGACCGCCACGGACCGCCCGGGACCGCCCGGGACCGCCCGGGACCGCCCGGGACCGCCCGGGACCGCCCGAACCGCCCGAGACTGCCCGGGACCGCCCGGGACCGCCCGGGACCGCCCGTGACCGCACCGGACCGCCCGGGACCGCCCGGGACCGCCCGGGACCGCACGGGACCGCCCAGGACCGCCCCGGACCGCCCGGGACTGCCCCGGACTGCCCGGGACCGCCCGGGACCGCCCGGGAGCGCCCGGGACCGCCCGGGACCGCCCCGGACCGCCCGGGACCACCCGGGACCGCTCGGGACCGCCCGTGACCGCCCGGGACCGCCCGGGACTGCCCGAACCACCCGAGACCGCCCGGAACCGCCCCGGACCGCCCCGGACCACCCCGGATTGCCCCGGAATGCACCCGGACCGCCTAGGACCACACCCGGACAGCCCGGGACCGCCCCGACCGCCCGGGACCGCCCGGGACCGCCCAGGACCGCCCCGGACCGCCCGGGACCGCCCTAGAACGCCCGGGACCGCCCGGGACCGCCTGGGACCGCCCCGGACCGCCCGGGACCGCCTCGGACCGCCCGGGACCGCCCAGGACCGCCCGGGACCACCCTGGACCGCCCGGGACCGCCCTGGAACGCCCGGGACCGCCCGGGACCGCCCGGGACCGCCCGGGACCGCCCTGGATCGCCCGGAACCGACCAGGACCGCCCGGGACCGCCCGGGACTGCCCGGGACCGCCCGGGACCGCCACGGACCGCCCGGGACCGCCCGGGACCGCCCGGGACCGCCCGGGACCGCCCGGGACCGCCCGAACCGCCCGAGACTGCCCGGGACCGCCCGGGACCGCCCGGGACCGCCCGTGACCGCACCGGACCGCCCGGGACCGCCCGGGACCGCCCGGGACCGCACGGGACCGCCCAGGACCGCCCCGGACCGCCCGGGACTGCCCCGGACTGCCCGGGACCGCCCGGGACCGCCCGGGAGCGCCCGGGACCGCCCGGGACCGCCCCGGACCGCCCGGGACCACCCGGGACCGCTCGGGACCGCCCGTGACCGCCCGGGACCGCCCGGGACTGCCCGAACCACCCGAGACCGCCCGGGACCGCCCGGGACCGCCCGTGACCGCACTGGACCGCCCGGGACCGCTCGGGACCGCCCGGGACTGCCTGGGACCACCCGGGACCGCCCCGGACCGCCCGGGACCGCCCGGGACCGCCCGGGACCGCCCGGGACCGCCCTGGACCGCCGGGACCGCCCGGGACCGCCCGAGACCGCCCGGGACCACCCGGGACCGCCCGGGCCCGCCCGGGACCGCCCGGGACCGCCCCGGACCGCCCGGGACCGCACCCGGACCGCCCAGGACCACACCCGGACCGCCCGGGACCGCCCCGACCGCCCGGGACCGCCCGGGACCGCCCGGGACCGCCCCGGACCCCCCGGGACCGCCCTAGAACCCCCGGGACCGCCCGGGACGGCCCGTGACCGCCCCGGACCGCCCGGGACCGCCTCGGACCGCCCGGGACCGCCCAGGACCGCCCGGGACCGCCCTGGACCGCCCGGGACCGCCATGGAACGCCCGGGACCGCCCGGGACCGCCTGGGACCACCCGGGACCGCCCAGAACCGCCCTGGACCGCCCGGGACCGCCCGAGACCGCCCGGGACCGCCCGGGACCGCCCGGGACCGCCCGGGACCGCCCAGGACCGCCCGGGAGCGCCCGGGACCGCCCGGGACCGCCCCGGACTGCCCGGGACCACCCAGGACCGCCCGGGACCGCCCGGGACCGCCCGGGACCGCCCGGGACCGCCCGGGACCGCCCGGGACCGCCCGGGACCGCCCGGGACCGCCCCGGACCACCCGGGACCGCCCGGGACCGCCCGGGACCGCCCGGGACCGCCCAGGACTGCCCGGGACCGCTCTGGACCGCCCGGGACCGCCCGGGACTGCCCGGGACCGCCCGGGACTGCCCGGGACCGCCCGGGACCGCCCCGGACCGCCTCGGACCACCCCGGATTGCCCCGGACCGCCCGGGACAGCCCGGGACCGCCCGGGACCGCCCGGGACCGCCCCGGACCGCCCGGGACCGCCCTGGACTGCCCGGGACCGCCCCGGACCGCCCGGGACCGCCCGGGACCGCCCAGGAACGCCCGGACCGCCCAGGACCGCCGGAGACCGCCTGGAACCGCCCGGGACCGCTCTGGACTGCCCGGGACCGCCCGGGACTGCCCGGGACCGCCCGGGACCGCCCGGGACCGCCCCGGACCGCCCGGGACCGCCCTGGACTGCCCGGGACCGCCCCGGACCGCCCGGGACCGCCCGGGACCGCCCAGGAACGCCCGGACCGCCCAGGACCGCCGGGGACCGCCTGGAACCGCCCGGGACCGCTCTGGACTGCCCGGGACCGCCCGGGACTGCCCGGGACCGCCCGGGACCGCCCCGGACCGCCCCGGACCACCCCGGATTGCCCCGGAATGCACCCAGACTGCCTAGGACCACACCCGGACAGCCCGGGACCGCCCCGACCGCCCGGGACCGCCCGGGACTGCCCGGGACCGCCCCGGACCGCCCGGGACCGCCCTAGAACGCCCGGGACCGCCCGGGACCGCCCGGGACCGCCCCGGACCGCCCAGGACCGCCTCGGACCGCCCGGGACCGCCCAGGACCGCACGGGACCACCCTGGACCGCCCGGGACCGCCCTGGAACGCCCGGGACCGCCCGGGACTGCCCGGGACCGCCCGGGACCGCCCTGGACCGCCCAGGACCACCCGGGACCGCCCGGGACAGCCCGGGACCGCCCCGGACCGCCCGGGACCACCCGGGACCGACCAGGACCGCCCGGGACCGCCCGGGACTGCCCGGGACCGCCGGGGACCGCCCGGGACCGCCCGGGACCGGCCGGGACCGCCCCGGACCGCCCGGGACCGCCCGGGACCGCCCCGGACCGCCCGGGACCGCCCGGGACTGCCCGGGACCGCCCGGGACCGCCCGGGATCGCCCGAACCGCCCGAGACCGCCCGGGACCGCCCGGGACCGCCCGGGACCGCCCGTGACCGCACCGGAACGCCCGGGACCGCCCGGGACCGCCCGGGACCGCACGGGACCGCCCAGGACCGCCCCGGACCGCCCGGGACTGCCCCGGACCGCCCGGGACCGCCCGGGACCGCCCGGGAGCACCGGGACCGCCCGGGACCGCCCCGGACCGCCCGGGACCACCCAGGACCGCCCGGGACCGCCCGGGACCGCCCGGGACTGCCCGGGACCGCCCGGGACCGCGCGGGACCGCCCGGGACCGCCCGGGACCGCCCCGGACCGCCCCGGACCGCCCGGGACCGCCCCGGACCGCCCGGGACCGCCCCGGACCGCCCAGGACCGCCCCGGACCGCCCGGGACCGCCTGGGACCGCCCAAGACCGCTCCGGACCGCCCGGGACCGCCCGGGACCGCCCGTGACCGCCCGGGACCGCCCGGGACCGCCCGGGACCGCCCGGGACCGCTCTGGACCGCCCGTGACCGCCCGGGACTGCCCGGGACCGCCCGGGACCGCCCCGGACCGCCCCGGACCACCCCGGATTGCCCCGGACCGCACCCGGACCGCCTAGGACCACACCCGGACAGCCCGGGACCGCCCCGACCGCCCACGACCGCCCGGGACCGCCCGGGACCGCCCGGGACCGCCCCGGACCGCCCGGGACCGCCCTAGAACGCCGGGGACCGCCCGGGACCGCCCGGGACCGCCCCGGACCGCCCGGGACCGCCCGGGACCACCCTGGACCGCCCGGGACCGCCCTGGAACGCCCGGGACCGCCCGGGACCGCCCGGGACCGCCCGGGACCGCCCGGGACCGCCTGGGACTGCCCGGGACCGCCCTGGACCGCCAGGACCGCCCGGGACCACCCGAGACCGCCCGGGACCACCCGGGACTGCCCGGGACTGCCCGGGACCGCCCGGGACCGCCCCGGACCGCCCGGGACCGCACCCGGACCGCCCAGGACCACACCCGGACAGCCCGGGACCGCCCCGACTGCCAGGGACCGCCCGGGACCGCCCGGGACCGCCCCGGACCGCCCGTGACCGCCCTAGAACGCCCGGGACCGCCCGGGACCGCCCGAGACCGCCCCGGACCGCCCGGGACCGCCTCGGACCGCCCGGGATCGCCCAGGAACGCCCGGGACCGCCCGAGACCGCCCGGGACCACCCAGGACCGCCCGGGACCGCCCTAGACAGCCCTGGAACGCCCGGGACCGCCCAGGACCGCCCGGGACCGCCCGGGACCGCCCTGGATCGCCCGGAACCGACCAGGACCGCCCGGGACCGCCCGGGACTGCCCGGGACCGCCCGGGACCGCCACGGACCGCCCGGGACCGCCCTGGACCGCCCGGGACCGCCATGGAACGCCCGGGACCGCCCGGGACCGCCCGGGACCACCCGGGACCGCCCAGAACCGCCCTGGACCGCCCGGGACCGCCCGAGACCGCCCGGGACCGCCCGGGACCGCCCGGGACCGCCCAGGACCGCCCGGGAGCGCCCGGGACCGCCCGGGACCGCCCCGGACTGCCCGGGACCACCCAGGACCGCCCGGGACCGCCCGGGACCGCCCGGGACCGCCCGGGACCGCCCGGGACCGCCCGGGACCGCCCGGGACCGCCCGGGACCGCCCCGGACCACCCGGGACCGCCCGGGACCGCCCGGGACCGCCCGGGACCGCCCGGGACTGCCCGGGACCGCTCTGGACCGCCCGGGACCGCCCGGGACTGCCCGGGACCGCCCGGGACTGCCCGGGACCGCCCGGGACCGCCCCGGACCGCCTCGGACCACCCCGGATTGCCCCGGACCGCCCGGGACAGCCCGGGACCGCCCGGGACCGCCCGGGACCGCCCCGGACCGCCCGGGACCGCCCTGGACTGCCCGGGACCGCCCCGGACCGCCCGGGACCGCCCGGGACCGCCCAGGAACGCCCGGACCGCCCAGGACCGCCGGGGACCGCCTGGAACCGCCCGGGACCGCTCTGGACTGCCCGGGACCGCCCGGGACTGCCCGGGACCGCCCGGGACCGCCCCGGACCGCCCCGGACCACCCCGGATTGCCCCGGAATGCACCCAGACTGCCTAGGACCACACCCGGACAGCCCGGGACCGCCCCGACCGCCCGGGACCGCCCGGGACTGCCCGGGACCGCCCCGGACCGCCCGGGACCGCCCTAGAACGCCCGGGACCGCCCGGGACCGCCCGGGACCGCCCCGGACCGCCCAGGACCGCCTCGGACCGCCCGGGACCGCCCAGGACCGCACGGGACCACCCTGGACCGCCCGGGACCGCCCTGGAACGCGAGGGACCGCCCGGGACTGCCCGGGACCGCCCGGGACCGCCCTGGACCGCCCAGGACCACCCGGGACCGCCCGGGACAGCCCGGGACCGCCCCGGACCGCCCGGGACCACCCGGGACCGACCAGGACCGCCCGGGACCGCCCGGGACTGCCCGGGACCGCCCGGGACCGCCCGGGACCGCCCGGGACGGGCCGGGACCGCCCCGGACCGCCCGGGACCGCCCGGGACCGCCCCGGACCGCCCGGGACCGCCCGGGACTGCCCGGGACCGCCCGGGACCGCCCGGGATCGCCCGAACCGCCCGAGACCGCCCGGGACCGCCCGGGACCGCCCGGGACCGCCCGTGACCGCACCGGAACGCCCGGGACCGCCCGGGACCGCCCGGGACCGCACGGGACCGCCCAGGACCGCCCCGGACCGCCCGGGACTGCCCCGGACCGCCCGGGACCGCCCGGGACCGCCCGGGAGCACCGGGACCGCCCGGGACCGCCCCGGACCGCCCGGGACCACCCAGGACCGCCCGGGACCGCCCGGGACCGCCCGGGACTGCCCGGGACCGCCCGGGACCGCGCGGGACCGCCCGGGACCGCCCGGGACCGCCCCGGACCGCCCCGGACCGCCCGGGACCGCCCCGGACCGCCCGGGACCGCCCCGGACCGCCCAGGACCGCCCCGGACCGCCCGGGACCGCCTGGGACCGCCCAAGACCGCTCCGGACCGCCCGGGACCGCCCGGGACCGCCCGGGACCGCCCGGGACCGCCCGGGACCGCCCGGGACCGCCCGGGACCGCTCTGGACCGCCCGGGACCGCCCGGGACTGCCCGGGACCGCCCGGGACCGCCCCGGACCGCCCCGGACCACCCCGGATTGCCCCGGACCGCACCCGGACCGCCTAGGACCACACCCGGACAGCCCGGGACCGCCCCGACCGCCCACGACCGCCCGGGACCGCCCGGGACCGCCCGGGACCGCCCCGGACCGCCCGGGACCGCCCTAGAACGCCGGGGACCGCCCGGGACCGCCCGGGACCGCCCCGGACCGCCCGGGACCGCCCGGGACCACCCTGGACCGCCCGGGACCGCCCTGGAACGCCCGGGACCGCCCGGGACCGCCCGGGACCGCCCGGGACCGCCCGGGACCGCCTGGGACTGCCCGGGACCGCCCTGGACCGCCAGGACCGCCCGGGACCACCCGAGACCGCCCGGGACCACCCGGGACTGCCCGGGACTCCCGGGACCGCCCGGGACCGCCCCGGACCGCCCGGGACCGCACCCGGACCGCCCAGGACCAAACCCGGACAGCCCGGGACCGCCCCGACCGCCAGGGACCGCCCGGGACCGCCCGGGACCGCCCCGGACCGCCCGTGACCGCCCTAGAACGCCCGGGACCGCCCGGGACCGCCCGAGACCGCCCCGGACCGCCCGGGACCGCCTCGGACCGCCCGGGATCGCCCAGGACCGCCCGGGACCGCACTGGACCGCCCGGGACCGCCCTGGAACGCCCGGGACCGCCCGAGACCGCCCGGGACCACCCAGGACCGCCCGGGACCGCCCTAGACAGCCCGGGACCACCCGGGACCGCCCGGGACCGCCCGGGACCGCCCGGGACCGCCCGGGAGCGCCCGGGACCGCCCGGGACCGCCCCGGACCGCCCGGGACCACCCGGGACCGCCCGGGACCGCCCGGGACCGCCCGGGACCGCCCGGGACCGCCCGGGACCGCCCCGGACCGCCCGGACCGCCGGGACCGCCTGGGACCGCCCGAGACCGCCCTGGACCGCCGGGACCGCCCGGGACCGCCCGAGACCGCCCGGGACCACCCGGGACTGACCGGGACTGCCCGGGACCGCCCGGGACCGCCCCGGAGCGCCCGGGACCGCACCCGGACCGCCCAGGACCACACCCCCGACAGCCCGAGACCACCCCGACCGCCCGGGACCGCCCGGGACCGCCCGGGACCGCCCCGGACCGCCCGTGACCGCCCTAGAACGCCCTGGACCGCCCGGGACCGCCGGAGACCGCCCCGGACCGCCCGGGACCGCCTCAGACCGCCCGGGACCGCCCAGGACCGCCCGGGACCGCACTGGACCGCCCGGGACCGCCCTGGAACGCCCGGGACCGCCCGAGACCGCCCGGGACCACCCAGGACCGCCCAGGACCGCCCTGGACCGCCCGGGACCACCCGGGACCGCCCGGGACCGCCCGGGACCGCCCAGGACCGCCCGGGACCCCCCGGGAGCGCCCGGGACCGCCCGGGACCGCCCCAGACCGCCCGGGACCGCACCGGACCGCTAGGGACCGCCCGGGACCGCCCGGGACTGCCCCGGACCGCCCGGGACCGCCCGGGACTGCCCCGGACCGCCCCAGACCGCCCAGGACCGCCCCGGACCGCCCGGGACCGCCCGGGACTGCCCGGGACCGCCCG
The DNA here is from genome assembly GCF_048934315.1 of Petromyzon marinus. Lineage (NCBI taxonomy): Eukaryota > Metazoa > Chordata > Hyperoartia > Petromyzontiformes > Petromyzontidae > Petromyzon > Petromyzon marinus. Next base: position 17,228 of record NW_027423531.1, read on the forward strand.
GGACCGCCCGGACCGCCCCGGACCGCCCCGGATTGCCCCGGACCGCCCGGGACCGTCCCGCACCGCCCGGGACCGCCCCGGACCGCCCGGGACCGCCCCGGACCGCCCGGGACCGCCCGGGACCGACCCGGACCGCCCCGGACCGCCCCGGATAGCCCCGAACCGCCCGTGACCGCCCGGGACCGCCCGGGACCGCCCGGGACCGCCCGGGACCGCCCGGGACCGCCCGCGACCGCCCCGAACCGCCCGGGACCGCCCCGGACCGCCCGGGACCACCCCGGACCGACCGGGACCGCCCGGGACCGCCCGGGACTGCCCGGGACCGCCCGGGACCGCCCCGGACCGTCCGGGACCGCCCCGGACCGCCCAGGACCGCCCGGGACGCCCAGGACCGCCCGGGACCGCCCCGGACCGCCCGGAACCGCCCTAGAACACCCGGGACCGCCCGGGACCGCCCGGGACCGCCCCGGACCGCCCGGGACCGCCTCGGACCGCCCCGGACCGCCCAGGACCGCCAGGGACCACCCTGGACCGCCCGGGACCGCCCGGGACCGCCCGGGACCGCCCGGGACCGCCCTGGACCGCCCGGGACCACCCGGGACCGCCCGGGACCGCCCGGGACCGCCCCGGACCGCCCGGGACCACCCGGGACCGACCAGGACCGCCCGGGACCGCCCGGGACTGCCCGGGACCGCCCGGGACCGCCCGGGACCGCCCGGGACCGCCCGGGACTGCCCCGGACCGCCCGGGACCGCCCGGGACCGCCCCGGACCGCCCGGGACTGCCCGGGACCGCCCGGGACCGGCCCGGGACCGCCCAGGACCGCCCGAACCGCCCGAGACCGCCCGGGACCGCCCGGCACCGCCCGGGACCGCCTGGGACCGCACCGGACCGCCCGGGACCGCCCGGGACCGCCCGGGACCGCACGGGATCGCCCAGGACCGCCCCGGACCGCCCGGGACTGCCCCGGACAGCCCGGGACCGCCCGGGACCGCCCGGGAGCGCCCGGGAGCGTCCGGGACCGCCCCGGACCGCCCAGGACCAACCGGGACCGCCCGGGACCGCCCGGGACCGCCCGGGACTGCCTGGGACCGCCCGGGACCGCCCGGGACCGCCCGGGACCGCCCCGGACCGCCCCGGACCGCCCGGGACCGCCCCGGACCGCCCGGGACCGCCCCGGACCGCCCAAGACCGCCCCGGACCGCCCGGGACCGCCCGGGACCGCCCAAGACCGCTCCGGACCGCCCGGGACCGCCCCGGACCGCCCAGGACCGCCCCGGACCGCCCGGGACCGCCCCGGACCGCCCAAGACCGCCCCGGACCGCCCGGGACCGCCCGGGACCGCCCAAGACCGCTCCGGACCGCCCGGGACCGCCCGGGACCGTCCGGGACCGCCCCGGACCGCCCGGGACCGCCCCGGACCGCCCGGGACCGCCCCGGACCGCCCGGGACCGCCCCGGACTGCCCGGGACCGCCCCGGACCGCCCGGGACCGCCCCGGACCGCCCGAGACCGCCCGGGACCGCCCGGGACCGCCCGGGACCGCCCGGGACCGCCCCGGACCGCCCTGGACCGCCCCGGACCGACCGGGACCGCCCCGGACCGCCCGGGACCGCCCGGGACCGCCCGGGACCGCCCCGGACCGCCCGGGACCGCCCAGGACCGCCTGGGACTGCCCGGGACCGCCCTGGACCGCCAGGACCGCCCGGGACCACCCGAGACCGCCCGGGACCACCCGGGACTGCCCGGGACTGCCCGGGACCGCCCGGGACCGCCCCGGACCGCCCGGGACCGCACCCGGACCGCCCAGGACCACACCCGGACAGCCCGGGACCGCCCCGACCGCCAGGGACCGCCCGGGACCGCCCGGGACCGCCCCGGACCGCCCGTGACCGCCCTAGAACGCCCGGGACCGCCCGGGACCGCCCGAGACCGCCCCGGACCGCCCGGGACCGCCTCGGACCGCCCGGGATCGCCCAGGACCGCCCGGGACCCACTGGACCGCCCGGGACCGCCCTGGAACGCCCGGGACCGCCCAGAACCGCCCTGGACCGCCCGGGACCGCCCGAGACCGCCCGGGACCGCCCGGGACCGCCCGGGACCGCCCAGGACCGCCCGGGAGCGCCCGGGACCGCCCGGGACCGCCCCGGACTGCCCGGGACCACCCAGGACCGCCCGGGACCGCCCGGGACCGCCCGGGACCGCCCGGGACCGCCCGGGACCGCCCGGGACCGCCCGGGACCGCCCGGGACCGCCCCGGACCACCCGGGACCGCCCGGGACCGCCCGGGACCGCCCGGGACCGCCCGGGACTGCCCGGGACCGCTCTGGACCGCCCGGGACCGCCCGGGACTGCCCGGGACCGCCCGGGACTGCACGGGACCGCCCGGGACCGCCCCGGACCGCCTCGGACCACCCCGGATTGCCCCGGACCGCCCGGGACAGCCCGGGACCGCCCGGGACCGCCCGGGACCGCCCCGGACCGCCCGGGACCGCCCTGGACTGCCCGGGACCGCCCCGGACCGCCCGGGACCGCCCGGGACCGCCCAGGAACGCCCGGACCGCCCAGGACCGCCGGGGACCGCCTGGAACCGCCCGGGACCGCTCTGGACTGCCCGGGACCGCCCGGGACTGCCCGGGACCGCCCGGGACCGCCCCGGACCGCCCCGGACCACCCCGGATTGCCCCGGAATGCACCCAGACTGCCTAGGACCACACCCGGACAGCCCGGGACCGCCCCGACCGCCCGGGACCGCCCGGGACTGCCCGGGACCGCCCCGGACCGCCCGGGACCGCCCTAGAACGCCCGGGACCGCCCGGGACCGCCCGGGACCGCCCCGGACCGCCCAGGACCGCCTCGGACCGCCCGGGACCGCCCAGGACCGCACGGGACCACCCTGGACCGCCCGGGACCGCCCTGGAACGCGAGGGACCGCCCGGGACTGCCCGGGACCGCCCGGGACCGCCCTGGACCGCCCAGGACCACCCGGGACCGCCCGGGACAGCCCGGGACCGCCCCGGACCGCCCGGGACCACCCGGGACCGACCAGGACCGCCCGGGACCGCCCGGGACTGCCCGGGACCGCCCGGGACCGCCCGGGACCGCCCGGGACGGGCCGGGACCGCCCCGGACCGCCCGGGACCGCCCGGGACCGCCCCGGACCGCCCGGGACCGCCCGGGACTGCCCGGGACCGCCCGGGACCGCCCGGGATCGCCCGAACCGCCCGAGACCGCCCGGGACCGCCCGGGACCGCCCGGGACCGCCCGTGACCGCACCGGAACGCCCGGGACCGCCCGGGACCGCCCGGACCGCACGGGACCGCCCAGGACCGCCCCGGACCGCCCGGGACTGCCCCGGACCGCCCCGGACCGCCCGGGACCGCCCGGGAGCACCGGGACCGCCCGGGACCGCCCGGACCGCCCGGGACCACCCAGGACCGCCCGGGACCGCCCGGGACCGCCCGGGACTGCCCGGGACCGCCCGGGACCGCGCGGGACCGCCCGGGACCGCCCGGGACCGCCCCGGACCGCCCCGGACCGCCCGGGACCGCCCGACCGCCCGGGACCCGCCCCGGGACCGCCCAGGACCGCCCCGGACCGCCCGGGACCGCCTGGGACCGCCCAAGACCGCTCCGGACCGCCCGGGACCGCCCGGGACCGCCCGGGACCGCCCGGGACCGCCCGGACCGCCCGGGACCGCCCGGGACCGCTCTGGACCGCCCGGGACCGCCCGGGACTGCCCGGGACCGCCCGGGACCGCCCCGGACCGCCCCGGACCACCCCGGATTGCCCCGGACCGCACCCGGACCGCCTAGGACCACACCCGGACAGCCCGGGACCGCCCCGACCGCCCACGACCGCCCGGGACCGCCCGGGACCGCCCGGGACCGCCCCGGACCGCCCGGGACCGCCCTAGAACGCCGGGGACCGCCCGGGACCGCCCGGACCGCCCCGGACCGCCCGGGACCGCCCGGGACCACCCTGGACCGCCCGGGACCGCCCTGGAACGCCCGGGACCGCCCGGGACCGCCCGGGACCGCCCGGGACCGCCCGGGACCGCCTGGGACTGCCCGGGACCGCCCTGGACCGCCAGGACCGCCCGGGACCACCCGAGACCGCCCGGGACCACCCGGGACTGCCCGGGACTCCCGGGACCGCCCGGGACCGCCCCGGACCGCCCGGGACCGCACCCGGACCGCCCAGGACCAAACCCGGACAGCCCGGGACCGCCCCGACCGCCCAGGGACCGCCCGGGACCGCCCGGGACCGCCCCGGACCGCCCTTGACCCGCCCTAGAACGCCCGGGACCGCCCGGGACCGCCCGAGACCGCCCCGGACCGCCCGGGACCGCCTCGGACCGCCCGGGATCGCCCAGGACCGCCCGGGACCGCACTGGACCGCCCGGGACCGCCCTGGAACGCCCGGGACCGCCCGAGACCGCCCGGGACCACCCAGGACCGCCCGGGACCGCCCTAGACAGCCCGGGACCACCCGGGACCGCCCGGGACCGCCCGGGACCGCCCGGGACCGCCCGGGAGCGCCCGGGACCGCCCGGGACCGCCCCGGACCGCCCGGGACCACCCGGGACCGCCCGGGACCGCCCGGGACCGCCCGGGACCGCCCGGGACCGCCCGGGACCGCCCGGGACCGCCCGGACCGCCCGGGACCGCCCGGGACCGCCTGGGACCGCCCGAGACCGCCCTGGACCGCCGGGACCGCCGGACCGCCCGAGACCGCCCGGGACCACCCGGGACTGACCGGGACTGCCCGGGACCGCCCGGGACCGCCCCGGAGCGCCCGGGACCGCACCCGGACCGCCCAGGACCACACCCCCGACAGCCCGAGACCACCCCGACCGCCCGGGACCGCCCGGGGACCGCCCGGGACCGCCCCGGACCGCCCGTGACCGCCCTAGAACGCCCTGGACCGCCCGGGACCGCCGGAGACCGCCCCGGACCGCCCGGGACCGCCTCAGACCGCCCGGGACCGCCCAGGACCGCCCGGGACCGCACTGGACCGCCCGGGACCGCCCTGGAACGCCCGGGACCGCCCGAGACCGCCCGGGACCACCCAGGACCGCCCAGGACCGCCCTGGACCGCCCGGGACCACCCGGGACCGCCCGGGACCGCCCGGGACCGCCCAGGACCGCCCGGGACCCCCCGGGAGCGCCCGGGACCGCCCGGGACCGCCCCGGACCGCCCGGGACCGCACCGGACCGCTAGGGACCGCCCGGGACCGCCCGGGACTGCCCGGACCGCCCGGGACCGCCCGGGACTGCCCGGACCGCCCCAGACCGCCCAGGACCGCCCCGGACCGCCCGGGACCGCCCGGGACTGCCCGGGACCGCCCGGGGACCGCCCGGACCGCCCCGGACCGCCCCGGATTGCCCCGGACCGCCCGGGACCGTCCCCGCACCGCCCGGGACCGCCCCGGACCGCCCGGGACCGCCCCGGACCGCCCGGGACCGCCCGGGACCGACCCGGACCGCCCCCGGACCGCCCCGGATAGCCCGACCGCCCGTGACCGCCCGGGACCGCCCGGGACCGCCCGGGACCGCCCGGGACCGCCCGGGACCGCCCGCGACCGCCCCGAACCGCCCGGGACCGCCCCGGGACCGCCCGGGACCACCCCGGACCGACCGGGACCGCCCGGGACCGCCCGGGACTGCCCGGGACCGCCCGGGACCGCCCCGACCGTCCGGGACCGCCCCGGACCGCCCAGGACCGCCCGGGACGCCCAGGACCGCCCGGGACCGCCCCGGACCGCCCGGAACCGCCCTAGAACACCCCGGGACCGCCCGGGACCGCCCGGGACCGCCCCGGACCGCCCGGGACCGCCTCGGACCGCCCCGGACCGCCCAGGACCGCCAGGGACCACCCTGGACCGCCCGGGACCGCCCGGGACCGCCCGGGACCGCCCGGGACCGCCCTGGACCGCCCGGGACCACCCGGGACCGCCCGGGCCCGCCCGGGACCGCCCCGGACCGCCCGGGACCACCCGGGACCGACCAGGACCGCCCGGGACCGCCCGGGACTGCCCGGGACCGCCCGGGACCGCCCGGGACCGCCCGGGACCGCCCGGGACTGCCCCGGACCGCCCGGGACCGCCCGGGACCGCCCCGGACCGCCCGGGACTGCCCGGGACCGCCCGGGACCGGCCCGGGACCGCCCAGGACCGCCCGAAACCGCCCGAGACCGCCCGGACCGCCCGGCACCGCCCGGGACCGCCTGGGACCGCACCGGACCGCCCGGGACCGCCCGGGACCGCCCGGGACCGCACGGGATCGCCCAGGACCGCCCCGGACCGCCCGGGACTGCCCCGGACAGCCCGGGACCGCCCGGGGACCGCCCGGGAGCGCCCGGGAGCGTCCGGGACCGCCCCGGACCGCCCAGGACCAACCGGGACCGCCCGGGACCGCCCGGGACCGCCCGGGACTGCCTGGGACCGCCCGGGACCGCCCGGGACCGCCCGGGACCGCCCCGGACCGCCCCGGACCGCCCAGGGACCGCCCCGGACCGCCCGGGACCGCCCCGGACCGCCCAGGACCGCCCCGGACCGCCCGGGACCGCCCGGGACCGCCCAAGACCGCTCCGGACCGCCCGGGACCGCCCCGGACGCCCAGGACCGCCCCGGACCGCCCCGGGACCGCCCCGGACCGCCCAAGACCGCCCCGGACCGCCCGGGACCGCCCGGGACCGCCCAAGACCGCTCCGGACCGCCCGGGACCGCCCGGGACCGTCCGGGACCGCCCCGGACCGCCCGGGACCGCCCCGGACCGCCCGGGACCGCCCCGGACCGCCCGGGACCGCCCCGGACTGCCCGGGACCGCCCCGGACCGCCCGGGACCGCCCCGGACCGCCCGAGACCGCCCGGGACCGCCCGGGACCGCCCGGGACCGCCCGGGACCGCCCCGGACCGCCCTGGACCGCCCCGGACCGACCGGGACCGCCCCGGACCGCCCGGGACCGCCCGGGACCGCCCGGGACCGCCCGGACCGCCCGGGACCGCCCAGGACCGCCTGGGACTGCCCGGGACCGCCCTGGACCGCCAGGACCGCCCGGGACCACCCGAGACCGCCCGGGACCACCCGGGACTGCCCGGGACTGCCCGGGACCGCCCGGGACCGCCCCGGACCGCCCGGGACCGCACCCGGACCGCCCAGGACCACACCCGGACAGCCCGGGACCGCCCCGACCGCCAGGGACCGCCCGGGACCGCCCGGGACCGCCCCGGACCGCCCGTGACCGCCCTAGAACGCCCGGGACCGCCCGGGACCGCCCGAGACCGCCCCGGACCGCCCGGGACCGCCTCGGACCGCCCGGGATCGCCCAGGACCGCCCGGGACCCACTGGACCGCCCGGGACCGCCCTGGAACGCCCGGGACCGCCCAAGACCGCCCGGGACCACCCAGGACCGCCCGGGACCGCCCTAGACAGCCCGGGACCACCCGGGACCGCCCGGGGACCGCCCGGGACCGCCCGGGACCGCCCGGGACCGCCCCGGACCGCCCGGGACCGCCCGGGACCGCCTGGGACCGCCCGGGACCGCCCTCGACCGCCGGGACCGCCCGGGACCGCCCGAGACCGCCCGGGACCACCCGGGACTGCCTGGGACTGCCCGGGACCGCCCGGGACCGCCCCGGAGCGCCCGGGACCGCACCCGGACCGCCCAGGGACCACACCCGGACAGCCCGGGACCACCCCGACCGCCCGGACCGCCCGGGACCGCCGGGACCGCCCCGGACCGCCCGTGACCGCCCTAGAACGCCCTGGACCGCCCGGGACCGCCGGAGACCGCCCCGGACCGCCCGGGACCGCCTCGGACCGCCCGGGACCGCCCAGGACCGCCCGGGACCGCACTGGACCGCCCGGGACCGCCCTGGAACGCCCGGGACCGCCCGAGACCGCCCGGGACCACCCAGGACCGCCCAGGACCGCCCTGGACCGCCCTGGACCACCCGGGACCGCCCGGGACCGCCCGGGACCGCCCAGGACCGCCCGGGACCCCCCGGGAGCGCCCGGGACCGCCCGGGACCGCCCCGGACCGCCCGGGACCACCCGGGACCGCCCGGGACTGCCCGGGACCGCCCGTGACTGCCCGGGACCGCCCGGGACCGCCCGGGACCGCCCGGGACCGCCCGGGACCGCCCCGGACCGCCCGGGACCGCCCGGGACCGCCCCGGACCGCCCGGGACTGCCCGGGACCGCCCGGGACCGCCCGGGACCGCCCGGGACCGCCCGAACTGCCCGAGACCGCCCGGGACCGCCCGGGAATGCCCGGGACCGCCCGGGACCGCAACGGACCGCCCGGGATCGCCCGGGACCGCCCGGGACCGCACAGGACCGCCCGGGACCGCCCCGGACCGCCCGGGACCGGCCCGGACCGCCCGGGACCGCCCCGGACCGCCCGGGACCGCACCGGACCGCTAGGGACCGCCCGGGACCGCCCGGTACCGCCCCGGACCGCCCGGGACCGCCCGGGACCGCCCCGGACCGCCCCAGACCGCCCAGGACCGCCCCGGACCGCCCGGGACCGCCCGGGGACCGCCCGGGACCGCCCTGGACCGCCCGGGACCACCCGGGACCGCCCCGGGACCGCCCGGGACCGCCCCGGGACCGCCCGGGACCACCCGGGACCGACCAGGACCGCCCGGGACCGCCCGGGGACTGCCCGGGACCGCCCGGGACCGCCCGGGACCGCCCGGGACCGCCCGGGACTGCCCCGGACCGCCCGGGACCGCCCGAGACCGCCCCGGACTGCCCGGGACTGCCCGGGACCGCCCGGGACCGCCCGGGACCGCCCAGGACCGCCCAAACCGCCCGAGACCGCCCGGGACCGCCCGGCACCGCCCGGGACCGCCTGGGACCGCACTGGACCGCCCGGGACCGCCCGGGACCGCCCGGGACCGCACGGGATCGCCCAGGACCGCCCCGGACCGCCCGGGACTGCCCCGGACAGCCCGGGACCGCCCGGGACCGCCCGGGAGCGCCCGGGAGCGCCCGGGACCGCCCCGGACCGCCCGGGACCAACCGGGACCGCCCGGGACCGCCCGGGACCGCCCGGGACCGCCCGGGACTGCCCGGGACCGCCCGGGACCGCCCGGGACCGCCCGGGACCGCCCCGGACCGCTCCGGACCGCCCGGGACAGCCCCGGACCGCCCGAGACCGCCCCGGACCGCCCAAGACCGCCCCGGACTGCCCGGGACCGCCCGGGACCGCCCAAGACCGCTCCGGACCGCCCGGGACCGCCCGGGACCGCCCGGGACCGCCCGGGACCGCCCGTGACCGCTCTGGACCGCCCGGGACCGCCCGGGACTGCCCGGGACCGCCCGGGACCGCCCCGGACCGCCCCGGACCACGCCGGATTGCCCCGGACCGTCCGGGACCGCCCCGGACCGCCCCGGACCGCCCCGGACCGCCCGGGACCGCCCCGGACCGCCCGGGACCGCACGGGATCGCCCAGGACCGCCCCGGACCGCCCGGGACTGCCCCGGACAGCCCGGGACCGCCCGGGACCGCCCGGGAGCGCCCGGGAGCGTCCGGGACCGCCCCGGACCGCCCAGGACCAACCGGGACCGCCCGGGACCGCCCGGGACCGCCCGGGACTGCCTGGGACCGCCCGGGACCGCCCGGGACCGCCCGGGACCGCCCCGGACCGCCCCGGACCGCCCGGGACCGCCCCGGACCGCCCGGGACCGCCCCGGACCGCCCAAGACCGCCCCGGACCGCCCGGGACCGCCCGGGACCGCCCAAGACCGCTCCGGACCGCCCGGGACCGCCCCGGACCGCCCAGGACCGCCCCGGACCGCCCGGGACCGCCCCGGACCGCCCAAGACCGCCCCGGACCGCCCGGGACCGCCCGGGACCGCCCAAGACCGCTCCGGACCGCCCGGGACCGCCCGGGACCGTCCGGGACCGCCCCGGACCGCCCGGGACCGCCCGGACCGCCCGGGACCGCCCCGGACCGCCCGGGACCGCCCGGACTGCCCGGGACCGCCCCGGACCGCCCGGACCGCCCCGGACCGCCCGAGACCGCCCGGGACCGCCCGGGACCGCCCGGGACCGCCCGGGACCGCCCCGGACCGCCCGGGACCGCCCCGGACGCCCGAGACCGCCCGGGACCGCCCGGGACCGCCCGGGACCGCCCCGGACCGCCCGGGACCGCCCAGGACCGCCTGGGACTGCCCGGGACCGCCCTGGACCGCCAGGACCGCCCGGGACCACCCAGAGACCGCCCGGGACCACCCGGGACTGCCCGGGACTGCCCGGGACCGCCCGGGACCGCCCCGGACCGCCCGGGACCGCACCCGGACCGCCCAGGACCACACCCGGACAGCCCGGGACCGCCCCGACCGCCAGGGACCGCCCGGGACCGCCCGGGACCGCCCCGGACCGCCCGTGACCGCCCTAGAACGCCCGGGACCGCCCGGGACCGCCCGAGACCGCCCCGGACCGCCCGGGACCGCCTCGGACCGCCCGGGATCGCCCAGGACCGCCCGGGACCCACTGGACCGCCCGGGACCGCCCTGGAACGCCCGGGACCGCCCAAGACCGCCCGGGACCACCCAGGACCGCCCGGGACCGCCCTAGACAGCCCGGGGACCACCCGGGACCGCCCGGGACCGCCCGGGACCGCCCGGGACCGCCCGGGACCGCCCCGGACCGCCCGGGACCGCCCGGGACCGCCTGGGACCGCCCGGGACCGCCCTCGACCGCCGGGACCGCCCGGGACCGCCCGAGACCGCCCGGGACCACCCGGGACTGCCTGGGACTGCCCGGGACCGCCCGGGACCGCCCCGGAGCGCCCGGGACCGCACCCGGACCGCCCAGGACCACACCCGGACAGCCCGGGACCACCCCGACCGCCCGGGACCGCCCGGGACCGCCGGGACCGCCCCGGACCGCCCGTGACCGCCCTAGAACGCCCTGGACCGCCCGGGACCGCCGGAGACCGCCCCGGACCGCCCGGGACCGCCTCGGACTGCCCGGGACCGCCCAGGACCGCCCGGGACCGCACTGGACCGCCCGGGACCGCCCTGGAACGCCCGGGACCGCCCGAGACCGCCCGGGACCACCCAGGACCGCCCAGGACCGCCCTGGACCGCCCTGGACCACCCGGGACCGCCCGGGACCGCCCGGGACCGCCCAGGACCGCCCGGGACCCCCCGGGAGCGCCCGGGACCGCCCGGGACCGCCCCGGACCGCCCGGGACCACCCGGGACCGCCCGGGACTGCCCGGGACCGCCCGTGACTGCCCGGGACCGCCCGGGACCGCCCGGGACCGCCCGGGACCGCCCGGGACCGCCCCGGACCGCCCGGGACCGCCCGGGACCGCCCCGGACCGCCCGGGACTGCCCGGGACCGCCCGGGACCGCCCGGGACCGCCCGGGACCGCCCGAACTGCCCGAGACCGCCCGGGACCGCCCGGGAATGCCCGGGACCGCCCGGGACCGCAACGGACCGCCCGGGATCGCCCGGGACCGCCCGGGACCGCACAGGACCGCCCGGGACCGCCCCGGACCGCCCGGGACCGGCCCGGACCGCCCGGGACCGCCCCGGACCGCCCGGGACCGCACCGGACCGCTAGGGACCGCCCGGGACCGCCCGGGACCGCCCCGGACCGCCCGGGACCGCCCGGGACCGCCCCGGACCGCCCCAGACCGCCCAGGACCGCCCCGGACCGCCCGGGACCGCCCGGGACCGCCCGGGACCGCCCTGGACCGCCCGGGACCACCCGGGACCGCCCGGGACCGCCCGGGACCGCCCCGGACCGCCCGGGACCACCCGGGACCGACCAGGACCGCCCGGGACCGCCCGGGACTGCCCGGGACCGCCCGGGACCGCCCGGGACCGCCCGGGACCGCCCGGGACTGCCCCGGACCGCCCGGGACCGCCCGAGACCGCCCCGGACTGCCCGGGACTGCCCGGGACCGCCCGGGACCGCCCGGGACCGCCCAGGACCGCCCAAACCGCCCGAGACCGCCCGGGACCGCCCGGCACCGCCCGGGACCGCCTGGGACCGCACTGGACCGCCCGGGACCGCCCGGGACCGCCCGGGACCGCACGGGATCGCCCAGGACCGCCCCGGACCGCCCGGGACTGCCCCGGACAGCCCGGGACCGCCCGGGACCGCCCGGGAGCGCCCGGGAGCGCCCGGGACCGCCCCGGACCGCCCGGGACCAACCGGGACCGCCCGGGACCGCCCGGGACCGCCCGGGACCGCCCGGGACTGCCCGGGACCGCCCGGGACCGCCCGGGACCGCCCGGGACCGCCCCGGACCGCCCCGGACCGCCCGGGACAGCCCCGGACCGCCCGAGACCGCCCCGGACCGCCCAAGACCGCCCCGGACTGCCCGGGACCGCCCGGGACCGCCCAAGACCGCTCCGGACCGCCCGGGACCGCCCGGGACCGCCCGGGACCGCCCGGGACCGCCCGTGACCGCTCTGGACCGCCCGGGACCGCCCGGGACTGCCCGGGACCGCCCGGGACCGCCCCCGGACCGCCCCGGACCACGCCGGATTGCCCCGGACCGTCCGGGACCGCCCCGGACCGCCCCGGACCGCCCCGGACCGCCCGGGACCGCCCCGGACCGCCCGGGACCGCCCCGGACTGCCCGGGACCGCCCCGGACCGCCCGGGACCGCCCCGGACCGCCCCAGACCGCCCGGGACCGCCCGGGACCGCCCGGGACCGCCCGGGACCGCCCCGGACCGCCCTGGACCGCCCCGGACCGCCCGGGACCGCCCCGGACCGCCCGGGACCGCCCGGGACCGCCCGGGACCGCCCGGGACCGCCCGGGACCGCCCGGGACCGCCCGGGACCGCCTGGGACTGCCCGGGACCGCCCTGGACCGCCAGGACCGCCCGGGACCACCCGAGACCGACCGGGACCACCCGGGACTGCCCGGGACTGCCCGGGACCGCCCGGGACCGCCCCGGACCGCCCGGGACCGCACCCGGACCGCCCAGGACCACACCCGGACAGCCCGGGACCGCCCCGACCGCCAGGGACCGCCCGGGACCGCCCGGGACCACCCCGGACCGCCCGTGACCGCCCTAGAACGCCCGGGACCGCCCGGGACCGCCCGAGACCGCCCCGGACCGCCCGGGACCGCCCCGGACCACCCTGGACCGCCCCGGACCGCCCGGGACCGCCCCGGACCGCCCGGGACCGCCCGGGACCGCCCGGGACCGCCCGGGACCGCCCGGGACCGCCCGGGACCGCCCGGGACCGCCTGGGACTGCCCGGGACCGCCCTGGACCGCCAGGACCGCCCGGGACCACCCGAGACCGCCCGGGACCACCCGGGACTGCCCGGGACTGCCCGGGACCCGCCCGGGACCGCCCCGGACCGCCCGGGACCGCACCCGGACCGCCCAGGACCACACCCGGACAGCCCGGGACCGCCCCGACCGCCAGGGACCGCCCGGGACCACCCGGGACCACCCCGGACCGCCCGTGACCGCCCTAGAACGCCCGGGACCGCCCGGGACCGCCCGAGACCGCCCCGGACCGCCCGGGACCGCCTCGGACCGCCCGGGATCGCCCAGGACCGCCCGGGACCGCACTGGACCGCCCGGGACCGCCCTGGAACGCCCGGGACCGCCCGAGACCGCCCGGGACCACCCAGGACCGCCCGGGACCGCCCTAGACAGCCCGGGACCGCCCGGGACCGCCCGGGACCGCCCGGGACCGCCCGGGGACCGCCCGGGAGCGCCCGGGACCGCCCGGGACCGACCGGACCGCCCGGGACCACCCGGGACCGCCCGGGACCGCCCGGGACCGCCCGGGACCGCCCGGGACCGCCCGGGACCGCCCCGGACCGCCCGGGACCGCCCGGGACCGCCTGGACCGCCCGAGACCGCCCTGGACCGCCGGGACCGCCCGGGACCGCCCGAGACCGCCCGGGACCACCCGGGACTGCCCGGGACTGCCCGGGACCGCCCAGGACCGCCCCGGAGCGCCCGGGACCGCACCCGGACCGCCCAGGACCACACCCCCGACAGCCCGGGACCACCCCGACCGCCCGGGACCGCCCGGGACCGCCCGGGACCGCCCCGGACCGCCCGTGACCGCCCTAGAACGCCCTGGACCGCCCGGGACCGCCGGAGACTGCCCCGGACCGCCCGGGACCGCCTCGGACCGCCCGGGACCGCCCAGGACCGCCCGGGACCGCACTGGACCGCCCGGGACTGCCCTGGAACGCCCGGGACCGCCCGAGACCGCCCGGGACCACCCAGGACCGCCCAGGACCGCCCTGGACCGCCCGGGACCACCCGGGACCGCCCGGGACCGCCCGGGACCGCCCAGGACCGCCCGGGACCCCCCGGGAGCGCCCGGGACCGCCCGGGACCGCCCCGGACCGCCCGGGACCGCACCGGACCGCTAGGGACCGCCCGGGACCGCCCGGGACTGCCCCGGACCGCCCGGGACCGCCCGGGACCGCCCCGGACCGCCCCAGACCGCCCAGGACCGCCCCGGACCGCCCGGGACCGCCCGGGACTGCCCGGGACCGCCCGGGACCGCCCGGACCGCCCCGGACCGCCCCGGATTGCCCCGGACCGCCCGGGACCGTCCCACACCGCCCGGGACCGCCCCGGACCGCCCGGGACCGCCCCGGACCGCCCGGGACCGCCCGGGACCGACCCGGACCGCCCCGTACTGCCCCGGATAGCCCCGAACCGCCCGTGACCGCCCGGGACCGCCCGGGACCGCCCGGGACCGCCCGGGACCGCCCGGGACCGCCCCGAACCGCCCGGGACCGCCCCGGACCGCCCGGGACCACCCCGGACCGACCGGGACCGCCCGGGACCGCCCGGGACCGCCCAGGACCGCCCGGGACCGCCCTGGACCGCCCGGGACCGCCCCGGACCGCCCAGGACCGCCCGGGACCGCCCAGGACCGCCCGGGACCGCCCCGGAACGCCCGGAACCGCCCTAGAACACCCGGGACCACCCGGGACCGCCCGGGACCGCCCCGGACCGCCCGGGACCGCCTCGGACCGCCCGGGACCGCCCAGGACCGCCAGGGACCACCCTGGACCGCCCGGGACCGCCCTGGAACGCCCGGGACCGCCCGGGACCGCCCGGGACCGCCCGGGACCGCCCTGGACCGCCCGGGACCACCCGGGACCGCCCGGGACCGCCCGGGACCGCCCCGGACCGCCCGGGACCACCCGGGACCGACCAGGACCGCCCGGGACCGCCCGGGACTGCCCGGGACCGCCCGGGACCGCCCGGGACCGCCCGGGACCGCCCGGGACTGCCCCGGACCGGCCGGGACCGCCCGGGACCGCCCCGGACCGCCCGGGACTGCCCGGGACCGCCCGGGACCGCCCGGGAACGCCCAGGACCGCCCGAACCGCCCGAGACCGCCCGGGACCGCCCGGCACCGCCCGGGGTCGCCTGGGACCGCACCGGACCGCCCGGGACCGCCCGGGACCGCCCGGGACCGCACGGGATCGCCCAGGACCGCCCCGGACCGCCCGGGACTGCCCCGGACAGCCCGGGACCGCCCGGGACCGCCCGGGAGCGCCCGGGAGCGTCCGGGACCGCCCCGGACCGCCCGGGACCAACCGGGACCGCCCGGGACCGCCCGGGACCGCCCGGGACTGCCCGGGACCGCCCGGGACCGCCCGGGACCGCCCGGGACCGCCCTGGACCGCCCCGGACCGCCCGGGACCGCCCCGGACCTCCCGGGACCGCCCCGGACCGCCCAAGACCGCCCCGGACCGCCCGGGACCGCCCGGGACCGCCCAAGACCGCTCCGGACCGCCCGGGACCGCCCCGGACCGCCCGGGACCGCCCCGGACCGCCCGGGACCGCCCCGGACCGCCCAAGACCGCCCCGGACCGCCCGGGACCGCCCGGGACCGCCCAAGACCGCTCCGGACCGCCCGGGACCGCCCGGGACCGTCCGGGACCGCCCCGGACCGCCCGGGACCGCCCCGGACCGCCCGGGACCGCCCCGGACCGCCCGGGACCGCCCCCGGACTGCCCGGGACCGCCCCGGACCGCTCGGGACCGCCCCGGACCGCCCGAGACCGCCCGGGACCGCCCGGGACCGCCCGGGACCGCCCGGGACCGCCCCGGACCGCCCTGGACCGCCCCGGACCGCCCGGGACCGCCCCGGGACCGCCCGGGACCGCCCGGGACCGCCCGGGACCGCCCGGGACCGCCCGGGACCGCCCGGGACCGCCCGGGACCGCCCCGGACCGCCCGGGACCGCCCGGGACCGCCTGGGACTGCCCGGGACCGCCCTGGACCGCCAGGACCGCCCGGGACCACCCGAGACCGCCCGGGACCACCCGGGACTGCCCGGGACTGCCCGGGACCGCCCGGGACCGCCCCGGACCGCCCGGGACCGCACCCGGACCGCCCAGGACCACACCCGGACAGCCCGGGACCGCCCCGACCGCCAGGGACCGCCCGGGACCGCCCGGGACCGCCCCGGACCGCCCGTGACCGCCCTAGAACGCCCGGGACCGCCCGGGACCGCCCGAGACCGCCCCGGACCGCCCGGGACCGCCTCGGACCGCCCGGGATCGCCCAGGACCGCCCGGGACCGCACTGGACCGCCCGGGACCGCCCTGGAACGCCCGGGACCGCCCGAGACCGCCCGGGACCACCCAGGACCGCCCGGGACCGCCCTAGACAGCCCGGGACCACCCGGGACCGCCCGCGACCGCCCGGGACCGCCCGGGACCGCCCGGGACCGCCCCGGACCGCCCGGGACCGCCCGGGACCACCTGGGACCGCCCGGGACCGCCCTGGACCGCCGGGACCGCCCGGGACCGCCCGAGACCGCCCGGGACCACCCGGGACTGCCCGGGACTGCCCGGGACCGCCGGGACCGCCCCGGACCGCCCGTAACCGCCCTAGAACGCCCTGGACCGCCCGGGACCGCCGGAGACCGCCGCGGACCGCCCGGGACCGCCTCGGACCGCCCGGGACCGCCCAGGACCGCCCGGGACCGCACTGGACCGCCCGGGACCGCCCTGGAACGCCCGGGACCGCCCGAGACCGCCCGGGACCACCCAGGACCGCCCAGGACCGCCCTGGACCGCCCGGGACCACCCGGGACCGCCCGGGACCGCCCGGGACCGCCCAGGACCGCCCAGGACCGCCCGGGACCGCCCGGGACCGCCCGGGACCGCCCCGGACCGCCCGGGACCGCCCGGGACCGCCTGGGACTGCCCGGGACCGCCCTGGACCGCCAGGACCGCCCGGGACCACCCGAGACCGCCCGGGACCACCCGGGACTGCCCGGGACTGCCCGGGACCGCCCGGGACCGCCCCGGACCGCCCGGGACCGCACCCGGACCGCCCAGGACCACACCCGGACAGCCCGGGACCGCCCCGACCGCCAGGGACCGCCCGGGACCGCCCGGGACCGCCCCGGGACCGCCCCGGACCGCCCGTGACCGCCCTAGAACGCCCGAGACCGCCCGGGACCGCCCGAGACCGCCCCCGGACCGCCCGGGACCGCCCCGGACCGCCCCGGACCGCCCGGGACTGCCCGGGACCGCCCGGGACCGCCCCGAACCGCCCGGGACCGCCCCGGACCGCCCGGGACCACCCCGGACCGACCGGGACCGCCCGGGACCGCCCGGGACCGCCCAGGACCGCCCGGGACCGCCCTGGACCGCCCGGGACCGCCCCGGACCGCCCAGGACCGCCCGGGACCGCCCAGGACCGCCCGGGACCGCCCCGGACCGCCCGGAACCGCCCTAGAACACCCGGGACCGCCCGGGACCGCCCGGGACCGCCCCGGACCGCCCGGGACCGCCTCGGACCGCCCGGGACCGCCCAGGACCGCCAGGGACCACCCTGGACCGCCCGGGACCGCCCTGGAACGCCCGGGACCGCCCGGGACCACCCGGGACCGCCCGGGACCGCCCTGGACCGCCCGGGACCACCCGGGACCGCCCGGGACCGCCCGGGACCGCCCCGGACCGCCCGGGACCACCCGGGACCGACCAGGACCGCCCGGGACCGCTCGGGACTGCCCGGGACCGCCCGGGACCGCCCGGGACCGCCCGGGACCGCCCGGGACTGCCCCGGACCGGCCGGGACCGCCCGGGACCGCCCCGGACCGCCCGGGACTGCCCGGGACCGCCCGGGACCGCCCGGGACCGCCCAGGACCGCCCGAACCGCCCGAGACCGCCCGGGACCGCCCGGCACCGCCCGGGGTCGCCTGGGACCGCACCGGACCGCCCGGGACCGCCCGGGACCGCCCGGGACCGCACGGGATCGCCCAGGACCGCCCCGGACCGCCCGGGACTGCCCCGGACAGCCCGGGACCGCCCGGGACCGCCCGGGAGCGCCCGGGAGCGTCCGGGACCGCCCCGGACCGCCCGGGACCAACCGGGACCGCCCGGGACCGCCCGGGACCGCCCGGGACTGCCCGGGACCGCCCGGGACCGCCCGGGACCGCCCGGGACCGCCCTGGACCGCCCCGGACCGCCCGGGACCGCCCCGGACCTCCCGGGACCGCCCCGGACCGCCCAAGACCGCCCCGGACCGCCCGGGACCGCCCGGGACCGCCCAAGACTGCTCCGGACCGCCCGGGACCGCCCGGACCGCCCGGGACCGCCCCGACCGCCCGGGACCGCCCCGGACCGCCCAAGACCGCCCCGGACCGCCCGGGACCGCCCGGGACCGCCCAAGACCGCTCCGGACCGCCCGGGACCGCCCGTGACCGTCCGGGACCGTCCGGGACCGCCCCGGACCGCCCGGGACCGCCACGGACCGCCCGGGACCGCCCCGGACCGCCCGGGACCGCCCCGGACTGCCCGGGACCGCCCCGGACCGCCCGGGACCGCCCCGGACCGCCCGAGACCGCCCGGGACCGCCCGGGACCGCCCGGGACCGCCCGGGACCGCCCGGGACCGCCCCGGACCGCCCTGGACCGCCCCGGACCGCCCGGGACCGCCCCGGACCGCCCGGGACCGCCCGGGACCGCCCGGGACCCGCCCGGGACCGCCCGGGACCGCCCGGGACCGCCCGGGACCGCCCGGGACCGCCTGGGACTGCCCGGGACCGCCCTGGACCGCCAGGACCGCCCGGGACCACCCGAGACCGCCCGGGACCACCCGGGACTGCCCGGGACTGCCCGGGACCGCCCGGGACCGCCCCGGACCGCCCGGGACCGCACCCGGACCGCCCAGGACCACACCCCGGACAGCCCGGACCGCCCCGACCGCCAGGGACCGCCCGGGACCGCCCGGGACCGCCCCGGACCGCCCGTGATCGCCCTAGAACGCCCGGGACCGCCCGGGACCGCCCGAGACCGCCCCGGACCGCCCGGGACCGCCTCGGACCGCCCGGGATCGCCCAGGACCGCCCGGGACCGCACTGGACCGCCCGGGACCGCCCTGGAACGCCCGGGACCGCCCGAGACCGCCCTGGACCACCCAGGACCGCCCGGGACCGCCCTAGACAGCCCGGGACCACCCGGGACCGCCCGGGACCGCCCGGGACCGCCCGGGACCGCCCGGGACCGCCCCGGACCGCCCGGGACCGCCCGGGACCACCTGGGACCGCCCGGGACCGCCCTGGACCGCCGGGACCGCCCGGGACCGCCCGAGACCGCCCGGGACCACCCGGGACTGCCCGGGACTGCCCGGGACCGCCCGGGACCGCCCCGGAGCGCCCGGGACCGCACCCGGACCGCCCAGGACCACACCCGGACAGCCCGGGACCACCCCGACCGCCCGGGACCGCCCGGGACCGCCGGGACCGCCCCGGACCGCCCGTAACCGCCCTAGAACGCCCTGGACCGCCCGGGACCGCCGGAGACCGCCCCGGACCGCCCGGGACCGCCTCGGACCGCCCGGGACCGCCCAGGACCGCCCGGGACCGCACTGGACCGCCCGGGACCGCCCTGGAACGCCCGGGACCGCCCGAGACCGCCCGGGACCACCCAGGACCGCCCAGGACCGCCCTGGACCGCCCGGGACCACCCGGGACCGCCCGGGACCGCCCGGGACCGCCCAGGACCGCCCAGGACCGCCCGGGACCGCCCGGGACCCCGGGCGCCCGGGACCGCCCGGGACCGCCCGGGACCGCCCCGGACCGCCCGGGACCGCCCGGGACCGCCTGGGACTGCCCGGGACCGCCCTGGACCGCCAGGACCGCCCGGGACCACCCGAGACCGCCCGGGACCACCCGGGACTGCCCGGGACTGCCCGGGACCGCCCGGGACTGCCCCGGACCGCCCGGGACCGCACCCGGACCGCCCAGGACCACACCCGGACAGCCCGGGACCGCCCCGACCGCCAGGGACCGCCCGGGACCGCCCGGGACCGCCCCGGACCGCCCGTGACCGCCCTAGAACGCCCGGGACCGCCCGGGACCGCCCGAGACCGCCCCGGACGCCCGGGACCGCCCCGGACCGCCCTGGACCGCCCCGGACCGCCCGGGACCGCCCCGGACCGCCCGGGACCGCCCGGGACCGCCCGGGACCGCCCGGGACCGCCCGGGACCGCCCGGGACCGCCCGGGACCGCCTGGGACTGCCCGGGACCGCCCTGGACCGCCAGGACCGCCCGGGACCGCCCGAGACCGCCCGGGACCACCCGGGACTGCCCGGGACTGCCCGGGACCGCCCGGGACCGCCCCGGAGCGCCCGGGACCGCACCCGGACCGCCCAGGACCACACCCGGACAGCCCGGGACCACCCCGACCGCCCGGGACCGCCCGGGACCGCCGGGACCGCCCCGGACCGCCCGTAACCGCCCTAGAACGCCCTGGACCGCCCGGGACCGCCGGAGACCGCCCCGGACCGCCCGGGACCGCCTCGGACCGCCCGGGACCGCCCAGGACCGCCCGGGACCGCACTGGACCGCCCGGGACCGCCCTGGAACGCCCGGGACCGCCCGAGACCGCCCGGGACCACCCAGGACCGCCCAGGACCGCCCTGGACCGCCCGGGACCACCCGGGACCGCCCGGGACCGCCCGGGACCGCCCAGGACCGCCCGGGACCCCCCGGGAGCGCCCGGGACCGCCCGGGACCGCCCCGGACCGCCCGGGACCACCCGGGACCGCCCGGGACCGCCCGGGACCGCCCGTGACTGCCCGGGACCGCCCGGGACCGCCCGGGACCGCCCGGGACCGCCCGGGACCGCCCCGAACCGCCCGGGACCGCCCGGGACCGCCCCGGACCGCCCGGGACTGCCCGGGACCGCCCGGGACCGCCCGGGACCGCCCGGGACCGCCCGGGACCGCCCGAACTGCCCGAGACCGCCCGGGACCGCCCGGGAATGCCCGGGACCGCCCAGGACCGCAACGGACCGCCCAGGACCGCCCGGGACCGCACCGGACCGCTAGGGACCGCCCGGGACCGCCCGGGACCGCCCCGGACCGCCCGGGACCGCCCGGGACCGCCCCGGACCGCCCCAGACCGCCCAGGACCGCCCCGGACCGCCCGGGACCGCCCGGGACCGCCCGGGACCACCCGGGACCGCCCCGGACCGCCCAGGACCGCCCGGGACCGCCCGGGACCGCCCGGGACCGCCCTGGACCGCCGGGACCGCCCGGGACCGCCCGAGACCGCCCGGGACCACCCGGGACAGCCCGGGACCGCCCGGGACCGCCCGGGACTGCCCCGGACCGCCCGGGACCACACCCGGACCGCCCAGGACCACACCCGGACCGCCAGGGACCGCCCCGACCGCCCGGGACCGCCCGGGACCGCCCGGGACCGCCCCGGACCACCCGGGACCGCCCTTGAACGCCCGGGACCGGCCGGGACCACCCGGGACCGCCCCGGACCGCCCGGGACCGCCTCGGACCGCCCGGGACCACCCAGGACCGCACGGGACCGCCCTGGACCGCCCGGACCGCCCGTGACCGCCCCGGACCGCCCGGGACCGCCACGGACCACCCGGGACCGCCCCGGACCGCCCGGGACCGCCCCGGACCGCCCGGGACCGCCCGGGACCGCACGGGACCGCCCGGGACCGCCCGAGACCGCCCGGACCGCCCGGGACCGCTCTGGACCGCCCAAGACCGCCCGGGACTGCCCGGGACCGCCCGGGACTGCCCCGGACCGCCCCGGACCGCCCCGGATTGCCCCGGACCACACGGGACCGCCGCGGACCGCCCGGGACCGCCCCGGACCACCCGGGACCGCCCCGGACCGCCCCGGATTGCCCCGGACCGCCCCGGACCGCCCCGGACCGCCCGGGACTGCCCCGGACCGCCCGGGACCGCCCCGGACCGCCCGGGACCGCCCTGCACCGCCCAGGACCGCCCCGGACCGCCCGGGACCGCCCCGGACCGCCCGGGACCGCCCGGGACCGCCCGGGACCGCCCGGGACCGCCCCGGACCGCCCGGGACCGCCCGGGACCGCCCGGGACCGCCCGGGACCGCCCTGGACCGCCGGGACCGCCCGGGACCGCCCGAGACCGCCCGGGACCACCCGGGACCGCCCGGGACCGCCCGGGACCGCCCGGGACCGTCCCGGACCGCCCGGGACCGCCCCGGACCGCCCGGGACCGCCCCGGACCGCCCGGGACCGCCCGGGACCGCCCGGGACCGCCCGGGACCGCCCTGGACCGCCGGGACCGCCCGGGACCGCCCGAGACCGCCCGGGACCACCCGGGACCGCCCGGGACCGCCCCGGACCGCCCGGGACCGCCCCGGACTGCCCGGGACTGCCCCGGACCGCACTGGACCACCCCGGACCGCCCGGGAACGCCCGGGACCGCCCGAGACTGCCCCAGACCGCCCGGGACCACACCCGGACCGCCCAGGACCACACCCGGACCGCCCGGGACCGCCCCGACCGCCCGGGACCGCCCGGGACCGCCCGGGACCACCCCGGACCGCCCGGGACCGCCCTCGAACGCCCGGGACCGCCCGGGACCGCCCGGGACCGCCCCGGACCGCCCGGGACCGCCTCGGACCGCCCGGGACCGCCCAGGACCGCCCGGGACCGCCCTGGACCGCCGGGGACCGCCCAGGACCGCCCGGACCGCCCGGGACCGCCCCGGACCGCCCGGGACCGCCCCGGACCGCCCGGGACCGCCCGGGACCGCCCCGGGACCGCCCGGGACCGCCCGGACCGCCCGGTACCGCTCTGGACCGCCCAGGACCGCCCGGGACTGCCCGGGACCGCCCGGGACTGCCCCGGACCGCCCCGGACCGCCCCGGATTTCCCCGGACCGCCCGGGACCGCCCCGGACTGCCCGGGACCGCCCCGGACCACCCGGGACCGCCCCGGACCGCCCGGGACCGCCCGGGAACGCCCCGGACCGCCCCGGACCGCCCCGGATTGCCCCGGACCGCCCGGGACCGGCCGGGACTGCCCGTGACCGCCCGGGACCGCCCCGGACCGCCCGGGACCGCACCCGGACCGCCCAGGACCACACCCGGACAGCCCGGGACCGCCCCGACCGCCCGGGACCGCCCGGGACCGCCCGGGACCGCCCCGGACCGCCCAGGACCGCCCTAGAACGCCCGGGACCGCCCAGGACCGCCCGAGACCGCCCCGGACCGCCCGGGACCACCTCGGACCGCCCGGGACCGCCCAGGACCGCCCGGGACCGCACTGGACCGCCCGGGACCGCCCTGGAACGCCCGGGACCGCCCAAGACCGCCCGGGACCGCCCAGGACCGCCCGGGACCGCCCTGGACCGCCCGGGACCACCCGGGACCGCCCAGGACCGCCCGGGACCGCCCGGGACCGCCCGGGACCGCCCGCGAGCGCCCGGGACCGCCCGGGACCGCCCCGGACCACCCGGGACCACCCGGGACTGCCCGGGACCGCCCGAGACCGCCCGGGACTGCCCGGGACCGCCCGGGACCGCTCGGGACCAACCGGGACCGCCCAGGACCGCCCCGGACCGCCCGGGACCGACCGGGACCGCCCCGGACCGGCGGGACTTCCCGGGACCGCCCGGGACCGCCCGGGACCGCCCGGGACCGCCCGAACCGCCCGAGACCGCCCGGGACCGCCCGGGAACGCGCCGGACCTCCCGGGACTGCACCGGACCGCCCGGGACCGCCCGGGACCGCCCGGGACCGCACAGGACCGCCCGGGACCGCCCCGGACCGCCCGGGACCGCCCCGGACCGCCCGGGACCGCCCCGGACCGGCCGGGACCGCCCCAGACCGCACGGGACCGCCCCAGACCGCCCGGGACCGGCCCGGACCACCCGGGACCGCCCCGGACCGCCCGGGACCGCACCGGACCGCTAGGGACCGCCCGGGACCGCCCGGGACTGCCCCGGACCGCCCGGGACCGCCCGGGACCGCCCGGACCGCCCCAGACCGCCCAGGCCCGCCCCGGACCGCCCGGGACCGCCCGGGACTGCCCGGGACCGCCCGGGACCGCCCGGACCGCCCCGGACCGCCCCGGATTGCCCCGGACCGCCCGGGACCGTCCCGCACCGCCCGGGACCGCCCGGACCGCCCGGGACCGCCCCGGACCGCCCGGGACCGCCCGGGACCGACCCGGACCGACCCAGACCACCCCGGATAGCCCCGAACCGCCCGGGACCGCCCGGGACCGCCCGGGACCACCCGGGACCGCCCGGGACCGCCCGGGACCGCCCGGGACCGCCCCGGACCGCCCCGGACCGCCCGGGACCACCCCGGACCGCCCGGGACCGCCCGGGACCGCCCGGGACCGCCCGGGACCGCCCCGGACTGCCCGGGACCGCCCCGGACCGCCCAGGACCGCCCGGGACCGCCCAGCACCGCCCGGGACCGCCCCGGACCGCCCGGAACCGCCCTAGAACACCCGGGACCGCCCGGGACCGCCCGGGACCGCCCGGGACCGCCCCGGACCGCCCCAGACCGCCCAGGACCGCCCCGGACCGCCCGGGACCGCCCGGGACTGCCCGGGACCGCCCAGGACCGCCCGGACCGCCCCGGACCGCCCCGGATTGCCCCGGACCGCCCGGGACCGTCCCGCACCGCCCGGGACCGCCCCGGACCGCCCGGGACCGCCCCGGACCGCCCGGGACCGCCCAGGACCGACCCGGACCGCCCCGGACCGCCCCGGATAGCCCCGAACCGCCCGGGACCGCCCGGGACCGCCCGGGACCGCCCGGGACCGCCCGGGACCGCCCGGGACCGCCCGGGACCGCCCGGGACCGCCCCGGACCGCCCCGGACCGCCCCGGACCGCCCGGGACCGCCCGGGACCGCCCGGGACCGCCCGGGACCGCCCCGGACCGCCCGTGACCGCCCCGGACCGCCCAGGACCGCCCGGGACCGCCCAGCACCGCCCGGGACCGCCCCGGACCGCCCGGAACCGCCCTAGAACACCCGGGACCGCCCGGGACCGCCCGGGACCGCCCCGGACCGCCCGGGACCGCCTCGGACCGACCGGGACCGCCCAGGACCGCCAGGGACCACCCTGGACCGCCCGGGACTGCCCTGGAACGCCCGGGACCGCCCGGGACCGCCCGGGACCGCCCGGGACCGCCCTGGACCGCCCGGGACCACCCGGGACCGCCCGGGACCGCCCGGGACCGCCCCGGACCGCCCGGGACCACCCGGGACCGACCAGGACCGCCCGGGACCGCCCGGGACTGCCCGGGACCGCCCGGGACCCCCGGGACCGCCCGGAACCGCCCGGGACTGCCCCGGACCGCCCGGGACTGCCCGGGACCGCCCCGGACCGCCCGGGACTGCCCGGGACCGCCCGGGACCGCCCGGGATCGCCCAGGACCGCCCGAACCGCCCGAGACCGCCCGGGACCGCCCGGCACCGCCCGGGACCGCCTGGGACCGCACCGGACCGCCCGGGACCGCCCGGGACCGCCCGGGACCGCACGGGATCGCCCAGGACCGCCCCGGACCGCCCGGGACTGCCCCGGACAGCCCGGGACCGCCCGGGACCGCCCGGGAGCGCCCGGGAGCGCCCGGGACCGCCCCGGACCGCCCGGGACCAACCAGGACCGCCCGGGACCGCCCGGGACCGCCCGGGACTGCCCGGGACCGCCGGGGACCGCCCGGGACCGCCCGGGACCGCCCCGGACCGCCCCGGACCGCCCGGGACCGCCCCGGACCGCCCGGGACCGCCCCGGACCGCCCGGGACCGTCCCGCACCGCCCGGGACCGCCCCGGACCGCCCGGGACCACCCCGGACCGCCCGGGACCGCCCGGGACCGACCCGGACCGACCCAGGACCACCCCGGATAGCCCCGAACCGCCCGGGACCGCCCGGGACCGCCCGGGACCGCCCAAGGACCGCCCGGGACCGCCCGGGACCGCCCGGGACCGCCCCGGACCGCCCCGGACCGCCCGGGACCACCCCGGACCGCCCGGGACCGCCCGGGACCGCCCGGGACCGCCCGGGACCGCCCCGGACCGCCCGGGACCGCCCCGGACCGCCCAGGACCGCCCGGGACCGCCCAGCACCGCCCGGACCGCCCCGGACCGCCCGGAACCGCCCTAGAACACCCGGGACCGCCCGGGACCGCCCGGGACCGCCCGGGACCGCCCCGGACCGCCCCAGACCGCCCAGGACCGCCCCGGACCGCCCGGGACCGCCCGGGACTGCCCGGGACCGCCCAGGACCGCCCGGACCGCCCCGGACCGCCCCGGATTGCCCGGACCGCCCGGGACCGTCCCGCACCGCCCGGGACCGCCCCGGACCGCCCGGGACCGCCCCGGACCGCTCGGGACCGCCCGGGACCGACCCGGACCGCCCCGGACCGCCCCGGATAGCCCCGAACCGCCCGGGACCGCCCGGGACCGCCCGGGACCGCCCGGGACCGCCCGGGACCGCCCGGGACCGCCCGGGACCGCCCGGGACCGCCCCGGACCGCCCCGGACCGCCCCGGACCGCCCGGGACCGCTCGGGACCGCCCGGGACCGCCCGGGACCGCCCAGGACCGCCCCGGACCGCCCGGGACCGACCGGGACCGCCCCGGACCGCGGGACTTCCCGGGACCGCCCGGGACCGCCCGGGACCGCCCGGACCGCCCGAACCGCCCGAGACCGCCCGGGACCGCCCGGGAACGCGCCGGACCTCCCGGGACTGCACCGGACCGCCCGGGACCGCCCGGGACCGCCCGGGACCGCACAGGACCGCCCGGACCGCCCCGGACCGCCCGGGACCGCCCCGGACCGCCCGGGACCGCCCCGGACCGGCCGGGACCGCCCCAGACCGCACGGGACCGCCCCAGACCGCCCGGGACCGGCCCGGACCACCCGGGACCGCCCCGGACCGCCCGGGACCGCACCGGACCGCTAGGGACCGCCCGGGACCGCCCGGGACTGCCCCGGACCGCCCGGGACCGCCCGGGACCGCCCCGGACCGCCCCAGACCGCCCAGGCCCGCCCCGGACCGCCCGGGACCGCCCGGGACTGCCCGGGACCGCCCGGGACCGCCCGGACCGCCCCGGACCGCCCCGGATTGCCCCGGACCGCCCGGGACCGTCCCGCACCGCCCGGGACCGCCCCGGACCGCCCGGGACCGCCCCGGACCGCCCGGGACCGCCCGGGACCGACCCGGACCGACCCAGACCACCCCGGATAGCCCCGAACCGCCCGGGACCGCCCGGACCGCCCGGGACCACCCGGGACCGCCCGGGACCGCCCGGGACCGCCCGGGACCGCCCCGGACCGCCCCGGACCGCCCGGGACCACCCCGGACCGCCCGGGACCGCCCGGGACCGCCCGGGACCGCCCGGGACCGCCCCGGACTGCCCGGGACCGCCCCGGACCGCCCAGGACCGCCCGGGACCGCCCAGCACCGCCCGGGACCGCCCCGGACCGCCCGGAACCGCCCTAGAACACCCGGGACCGCCCGGGACCGCCCGGGACCGCCCGGGACCGCCCCGGACCGCCCCAGACCGCCCAGGACCGCCCCGGACCGCCCGGGACCGCCCGGGACTGCCCGGGACCGCCCAGGACCGCCCGGACCGCCCCGGACCGCCCCGGATTGCCCCGGACCGCCCGGGACCGTCCCGCACCGCCCGGGACCGCCCCGGACCGCCCGGGACCGCCCCGGACCGCCCGGGACCGCCCAGGACCGACCCGGACCGCCCCGGACCGCCCCGGATAGCCCCGAACCGCCCGGGACCGCCCGGGACCGCCCGGGACCGCCCGGGACCGCCCGGGACCCCCGGGACCGCCCGGGACCGCCCGGGACCGCCCCGGACCGCCCCGGACCGCCCCGGACCGCCCGGGACCGCCCGGGACCGCCCGGGACCGCCCGGGACCGCCCCGGACCGCCCGTGACCACCCCGGACCGCCCAGGACCGCCCGGGACCGCCCAGCACCGCCCGGGACCGCCCCGGACCGCCCGAACCGCCCTAGAACACCCGGGACCGCCCGGGACCGCCCGGGACCGCCCCGGACCGCGGACCGCCCGGGACCGCCTCGGACCGACCGGGACCGCCCAGGACCGCCAGGGACCACCCTGGACCGCCCGGGACTGCCCTGGAACGCCCGGGACCGCCCGGGACCGCCCGGGACCGCCCGGGACCGCCCTGGACCGCCCGGGACCACCCGGGACCGCCCGGGACCGCCCGGGACCGCCCCGGACCGCCCGGGACCACCCGGGACCGACCAGGACCGCCCGGGACCGCCCGGGACTGCCCGGGACCGCCCGGGACCCCCGGGACCGCCCGGAACCGCCCGGGACTGCCCCGGACCGCCCGGGACTGCCCGGGACCGCCCCGGACCGCCCGGGACTGCCCGGGACCGCCCGGGACCGCCCGGGATCGCCCAGGACCGCCCGAACGCCCGAGACCGCCCGGGACCGCCCGGCACCGCCCGGGACCGCCTGGGACCGCACCGGACCGCCCGGGACCGCCCGGGACCGCCCGGGACCGCACGGGATCGCCCAGGACCGCCCCGGACCGCCCGGGACTGCCCCGGACAGCCCGGGACCGCCCGGGACCGCCCGGGAGCGCCCGGGAGCGCCCGGGACCGCCCCGGACCGCCCGGGACCAACCAGGACCGCCCGGGACCGCCCGGGACCGCCCGGGACTGCCCGGGACCGCCGGGGACCGCCCGGGACCGCCCGGGACCGCCCCGGACCGCCCCGGACCGCCCGGGACCGCCCCGACCGCCCGGGACCGCCCCGGACCGCCCGGGACCGTCCCGCACCGCCCGGGACCGCCCCGGACCGCCCGGGACCACCCCGGACCGCCCGGGACCGCCCGGGACCGACCCGGACCGACCCAGACCACCCCGGATAGCCCCGAACCGCCCGGGACCGCCCGGGACCGCCCGGGACCGCCCAAGGACCGCCCGGGACCGCCCGGGACCCGCCCGGACCGCCCCGGACCGCCCCGGACCGCCCGGGACCACCCCGGACCGCCCGGACCGCCCGGACCGCCCGGGACCGCCCGGGACCGCCCCGGACCGCCCGGGACCGCCCCGGACCGCCCAGGACCGCCCGGGACCGCCCAGCACCGCCCGGGACCGCCCCGGACCGCCCGGAACCGCCCTAGAACACCCGGGACCGCCCGGGACCGCCCGGGACCGCCCGGGACCGCCCCGGACCGCCCCAGACCGCCCAGGACCGCCCCGGACCGCCCGGGACCGCCCGGGACTGCCCGGGACCGCCCAGGACCGCCCGGACCGCCCCGGACCGCCCCGGATTGCCCCGGACCGCCCGGGACCGTCCCGCACCGCCCGGGACCGCCCCGGACCGCCCGGGACCGCCCCGGACCGCTCGGGACCGCCCGGGACCGACCCGGACCGCCCCGGACCGCCCCGGATAGCCCCGAACCGCCCGGGACCGCCCGGGACCGCCCGGGACCGCCCGGGACCGCCCGGGACCGCCCGGGACCGCCCGGGACCGCCCGGGACCGCCCCGGACCGCCCCGGACCGCCCCGGACCGCCCGGGACCGCTCGGGACCGCCCGGGACCGCCCGGGACCGCCCCGGACCGCCCGTGACCGCCCCGGACCGCCCAGGACCGCCCGGGACCGCCCAGCACCGCCCGGGACCGCCCCGGACCGCCCGGAACCGCCCTAGAACACCCGGGACCGCCCGGGACCGCCCGGGACCGCCCCGGACCGCCCGGGACCGCCTCGGACCGACCGGGACCGCCCAGGACCGCCAGGGACCACCCTGGACCGCCCGGGACCGCCCTGGAACGCCCGGGACCGCCCGGGACCGCCCGGGACCGCCCGGGACCGCCCTGGACCGCCCGGGACCACCCGGGACCGCCCGGGACCGCCTGGGACCGCCCCGGACCGCCCGGGACCACCCGGGACCGACCAGGACCGCCCGGGACCGCCCGGGACTGCCCGGGACCGCCCGGGACCGCCCGGGACCGCCCGGGACCGCCCGGGACTGCCCCGGACCGCCCGGGACTGCCCGGGACCGCCCCGGACCGCCCGGGACTGCCCGGGACCGCCCGGGACCGCCCGGGATCGCCCAGGACCGCCCGAACCGCCCGAGACCGCCCGGGACCGCCCGGCAACGCCCGGGACCGCCTGGGACCGCACCGGACCGCCCGGGACCGCCCGGGACCGCCCGGGACCGCACGGGATCGCCCAGGACCGCCCCGGACCGCCCGGGACTGCCCCGGACAGCCCGGGACCGCCCGGGACCGCCCGGGAGCGCCCGGGAGCGCCCGGGACCGCCCCGGACCGCCCGGGACCAACCGGGACCGCCCGGGACCGCCCGGGACCGCCCGGGACTGCCCGGGACCGCCGGGGACCGCCCGGGACCGCCCGGGACCGCCCCGGACCGCCCCGGACTGCCCGGGACCGCCCCGGACCGCCCGGGACCGCCCCGGACCGCCCGGGACCGCCCCAGACCGCCCGGGACCGCCCGGGACCGCCCGGGACCGCCCGGGACCGCCCGGGACCGCCCCGGACCGCCCGGGACTGCCCGGGACCGCCTGGGACCGCCCGGGACCGCCCTGGACCGCCAGGACCGCCCGGGACCACCCGAGACCGCCCGGGACCACCCGGGACTGCCCGGGACTGCCCGGGACCGCCCGGGACCGCCCCGGACCGCCCGGGACCGCACCCGGACCGCCCAGGACCACACCCGGACAGCCCGGGACCGCCCCGACCGCCCGGGACCGCCCGGGACCGCCCGGGACCGCCCCGGACCGCCCGTGACCGCCCTAGAACGCCCGGGACCGCCCGGGACCGCCCGAGACCGCCCCGGACCGCCCGGGACCGCCTCGGACCGCCCGGGATCGCCCAGGACCACCCAGGACCGCACTGGACCGCCCGGGACCGCCCTGGAACGCCCGGGACCGCCCGAGACCGCCCGGGACCACCCAGGACCGCCCGGGACCGCCCTAGACCGCCCGGGACCACCCGGGACCGCCCGGGACTGCCCGGGACCGCCCGGGACCGCCCGGGACCGCCCGGGAGCGCCCGGGACCGCCCGGGACCGCCCCGGACCGCCCGGGACCACCCGGGACCGCCCGGGACCGCCCGGGACCGCCCGGGACCGCCCCGGACCGCCCGGGACCGCCCGGGACCGCCTGGGACCACCCTGGACCGCCCGGGACCGCCCTGGAACGCCCGGGACCACCCGGGACCGCCCGGGACCGCCCGGGACCGCCCAGGACCGCCCTGGACCGCCCGGGACCACCCGGGACCGCCCGGGACCGCCCGGGACCGCCCCGCACCGCCCGGGACCACCCGGGACCGACCTGGACCGCCCGGGACCGCCCGGGACTGCCCGGGACCGCCCGGGACCGCCCGGGACCGCCCGGGACCGCCCGGGACTGCCCCGGACCGCCCGGGACCGCCCGGGACCGCCCCGGACCGCCCGGGACTGCCCGGGACCGCCCGGGACCGCCCGGGACCGCCCGGGACTGCCCCGGACCGCCCGGGACCGCCCGGGACCGCCCCGGACCGCCCCGGACCGCCCAGGACCGCCCGGGACCGCCCAGCACCGCCCGGGACCGCCCCGGACCGCCCGGAACCGCCCTAGAACACCCGGGACCGCCCGGGACCGCCCGGGACCGCCCCGGACCGCCCGGGACCGCCTCGGACCGACCGGGACCGCCCAGGACCGCCAGGGACCACCCTGGACCGCCCGGGACTGCCCTGGAACGCCCGGGACCGCCCGGGACCGCCCGGGACCGCCCGGGACCGCCCTTGACCGCCCGGGACCACCCGGGACCGCCCGGGACCGCCCGGGACCGCCCCGGACCGCCCGGGACCACCCGGGACCGACCAGGACCGCCCGGGACCGCCCGGGACTGCCCGGGACCGCCCGGGACCCCCGGGACCGCCCGGAACCGCCGGGACTGCCCCGGACCGCCCGGGACTGCCCGGGACCGCCCCGGACCGCCCGGGACTGCCCGGGACCGCCCGGGACCGCCCGGGATCGCCCAGGACCGCCCGAACCGCCCGAGACCGCCCGGGACCGCCCGGCACCGCCAGGGACCGCCTGGGACCGCACCGGACCGCCCGGGACCGCCCGGGACCGCCCGGGACCGCACGGGATCGCCCAGGACCGCCCCGGACCGCCCGGGACTGCCCCGGACAGCCCGGGACCGCCCGGGACCGCCCGGGAGCGCCCGGGAGCGCCCGGGACCGCCCCGGACCGCCCGTGACCAACCGGGACCGCCCGGGACCGCCCGGGACCGCCCGGGACTGCCCGGGACCGCCGGGGACCGCCCGGGACCGCCCGGGACCGCCCCGGACCGCCCCGGACCGCCCGGGACCGCCCCGGACCGCCCGGGACCGCCCCGGACCGCCCGGGACCGTCCCGCACCGCCCGGGACCGCCCCGGACCGCCCGGGACCACCCCGGACCGCCCGGGACCGCCCGGGACCGACCCGGACCGACCCAGACCACCCCGGATAGCCCCGAACCGCCCGGGACCGCCCGGGACCGCCCGGGACCGCCCAAGGACCGCCCGGGACCGCCCGGGACCGCCCGGGACCGCCCCGGACCGCCCCGGACCGCCCGGGACCACCCCGGACCGCCCGGGACCGCCCGGGACCGCCCGGGACCGCCCGGGACCGCCCCGGACCGCCCGGGACCGCCCCGGACCGCCCAGGACCGCCCGGGACCGCCCAGCACCGCCCGGGACCGCCCCGGACCGCCCGGAACCGCCCTAGAACACCCGGGACCGCCCGGGACCGCCCGGGACCGCCCGGGACCGCCCCGGACCGCCCCAGACCGCCCAGGACCGCCCCGGACCGCCCGGGACCGCCCGGGACTGCCCGGGACCGCCCAGGACCGCCCGGACCGCCCCGGACCGCCCCGGATTGCCCCGGACCGCCCGGGACCGTCCCGCACCGCCCGGGACCGCCCCGGACCGCCCGGGACCGCCCCGGACCGCTCGGGACCGCCCGGGACCGACCCGGACCGCCCCGGACCGCCCCGGATAGCCCCGAACCGCCCGGGACCGCCCGGGACCGCCCGGGACCGCCCGGGACCGCCCGGGACCGCCCGGGACCGCCCGGGACCGCCCGGGACCGCCCCGGACCGCCCCGGACCGCCCCGGACCGCCCGGGACCGCTCGGGACCGCCCGGGACCGCCCGGGACCGCCCCGGACCGCCCGTGACCGCCCCGGACCGCCCAGGACCGCCCGGGACCGCCCAGCACCGCCCGGGACCGCCCCGGACCGCCCGGAACCGCCCTAGAACACCCGGGACCGCCCGGGACCGCCCGGGACCGCCCCGGACCGCCCGGGACCGCCTCGGACCGACCGGGACCGCCCAGGACCGCCAGGGACCACCCTGGACCGCCCGGGACCGCCCTGGAACGCCCGGGACCGCCCGGGACCGCCCGGGACCGCCCGGGACCGCCCTGGACCGCCCGGGACCACCCGGGACCGCCCGGGACCGCCTGGGACCGCCCCGGACCGCCCGGGACCACCCGGGACCGACCAGGACCGCCCGGGACCGCCCGGGACTGCCCGGGACCGCCCGGGACCGCCCGGGACCGCCCGGGACCGCCCGGGACTGCCCCGGACCGCCCGGGACTGCCCGGGACCGCCCCGGACCGCCCGGGACTGCCCGGGACCGCCCGGGACCGCCCGGGATCGCCCAGGACCGCCCGAACCGCCCGAGACCGCCCGGGACCGCCCGGCACCGCCCGGGACCGCCTGGGACCGCACCGGACCGCCCGGGACCGCCCGGGACCGCCCGGGACCGCACGGGATCGCCCAGGACCGCCCCGGACCGCCCGGGACTGCCCCGGACAGCCCGGGACCGCCCGGGACCGCCCGGGAGCGCCCGGGAGCGCCCGGGACCGCCCCGGACCGCCCGGGACCAACCGGGACCGCCCGGGACCGCCCGGGACCGCCCGGGACTGCCAGGGACCGCCGGGGACCGCCCGGGACCGCCCGGGACCGCCCCGGACCGCCCCGGACTGCCCGGGACCGCCCCGGACCGCCCGGGACCGCCCCGGACCGCCCGGGACCGCCCCAGACCGCCCGGGACCGCCCGGGACCGCCCGGGACCGCCCGGGACCGCCCGGGACCGCCCCGGACCGCCCGGGACTGCCCGGGACCGCCTGGGACCGCCCGGGACTGCCCTGGACCGCCAGGACCGCCCGGGACCACCCGAGACCGCCCGGGACCACCCGGGACTGCCCGGGACTGCCCGGGACCGCCCGGGACCGCCCCGGACCGCCCGGGACCGCACCCGGACCGCCCAGGACCACACCCGGACAGCCCGGGACCGCCCCGACCGCCCGGGACCGCCCGGGACCGCCCGGGACCGCCCCGGACCGCCCGTGACCGCCCTAGAACGCCCGGGACCGCCCGGGACCGCCCGAGACCGCCCCGGACCGCCCGGGACCGCCTCGGACCGCCCGGGATCGCCCAGGACCACCCAGGACCGCACTGGACCGCCCGGGACCGCCCTGGAACGCCCGGGACCGCCCGAGACCGCCCGGGACCACCCAGGACCGCCCGGGACCGCCCTAGACCGCCCGGGACCACCCGGGACCGCCCGGGACTGCCCGGGACCGCCCGGGACCGCCCGGGACCGCCCGGGAGCGCCCGGGACCGCCCGGGACCGCCCCGGACCGCCCGGGACCACCCGGGACCGCCCGGGACCGCCCGGGACCGCCCGGGACCGCCCCGGACCGCCCAGGACCGCCCGGGACCGCCTGGGACCACCCTGGACCGCCCGGGACCGCCCTGGAACGCCCGGGACCACCCGGGACCGCCCGGGACCGCCCGGGACCGCCCAGGACCGCCCTGGACCGCCCGGGACCACCCGGGACCGCCCGGGACCGCCCGGGACCGCCCCGCACCGCCCGGGACCACCCGGGACCGACCTGGACCGCCCGGGACCGCCCGGGACTGCCCGGGACCGCCCGGGACCGCCCGGGACCGCCCGGGACCGCCCGGGACTGCCCCGGACTGCCCGGGACCGCCCGGGACCGCCCCGGACCGCCCGGGACTGCCCGGGACCGCCCGGGACCGCCCGGGACCGCCCAGGACCGCCCGAACCGCCCGAGACCGCCCGGGACCGCCCGGCACCGCCCGGGACCGCCTGGGACCGCACCGGACCGCCCGGGACCGCCCGGGACCGCCCGGGACCGCACGGGATCGCCCAAGACTGCCCCGGACCGCCCGGGACTGCCCCGGACAGCCCGGGACCGCCCGGGACCGCCCGGGAGCGCCCGGGAGCGCCCGGGACCGCCCCGGACCGCCCGGGACCAACCGGGACCGCCCGGGACCGCCCTGGACCGCCCGGGACTGCCCGGGACCGCCCGGGACCGCCCGGGACCGCCCGGGACCGCCCCGGACCGCCCCGGACCGCCCGGGACCGCCCGGGACCGCCCAGGACCGCCCGGGACCACCCGGGACCGCCCCGGACCGCCCGGGACCGCCCGGGACTGCCTGGGACCGCCCGGGACCGCCCTGGACCGCCAGGACCGCCCGGGACCACCCGAGACCGCCCGGGACCACCCGGGACTGACCGGGACTGCCGGGGACCGCCCGTGACCGCCCCGGACCGCCCGGGACCGCAACCGGACCGCCCAGGACCACACCCGGACAGCCCGGGACCGCCCCGACCGCCCGGGACCGCCCGGGACCGCCCGGGACCGCCCCGGACCGCCCGTGACCGCCCTAGAACGCCCGGGGCCGCCCGGGACCGCCCGAGACCGCCCTGGACCGCCCGGGACCGCCTCGGACCGCCCGGGATCGCCCAGGACCGCCCGGGACCGCACTGGACCGCCCGGGACCGCCCTGGAACGCCCGGGACCGCCCGAGACCGCCCGGGACCACCCAGGACCGCCCGGGACCGCCCTAGACCGCCCGGGACCACCCGGGACCGCCCGGGACCGCCCGGGACCACCCGGGACCGCCCGGGACCGCCCGGGACCGCCCCGGACCGCCCGGGACCGCCCGGGACCGCCCGGGACCGCCCGGGACCGCCCAGGACCGCCCGAACCGCCCGAGACCGCCCGGGACCGCCCGGCACCGCCCGGGACCGCCTGGGACCGCACCGGACCGCCCGGGACCGCCCAGGACCGCCCAGGACCGCACGGGATCGCCCAGGACCGCCCCGGACCGCCCGGGACTGCCCCGGACAGCCCGGGACCGCCCGGGACCGCCCCGGACCGCCCGGGACCAACCGGGACCGCCCGGGACCGCCCGGGACTGCCCGGGACTGCCCGGGACCGCCCGGGACCAACCGGGACCGCCCGGGACCGCCCGGGACCGCCCGGGACCGCCCGGGACTGCCCCGGACCGCCCGGGACCGCCCGGGACCGCCCCGGACCGCCCGGGACTGCCCGGGACCGCCCGGGACCGCCCGGGACCGCCCAGGACCGCCCGAACCGCCCGAGACCGCCCGGGACCGCCCGGCACCGCCCGGGACCGCCTGGGACCGCACCGGACCGCCCGGGACCGCCCGGGACCGCCCGGGACCGCACGGGATCGCCCAAGACCGCCCCGGACCGCCCGGGACTGCCCCGGACAGCCCGGGACCGCCCGGGACCGCCCGGGAGCGCCCGGGAGCGCCCGGGAGCGCCCGGGACCGCCCCGGACCGCCCGGGACCAACCGGGACCGCCCGGGACCGCCCGGGACCGCCCGGGACTGCCCGGGACCGCCCGGGACCGCCCGGGACCGCCCGGGACCGCCCCGGACCGCCCCGGACCACCCGGGACCGCCCCGGACCGCCCGGGACTGCCCCGGACCGCCCGGGACCGCCCCGGACCGTCCGTGACCGCCCGGGACCGCCCGGGACCGCCCGGGACCGCTCGGGACCGCCCGGGACCGCCCCGGACCGCCCGGGACCGCCCGGGACCGCCTGGGACCGCCCGGGACCGCCCTGGACCGCCAGGACCGCCCGGGACCACCCGAGACCGCCCGGGACCACCCGGGACTGCCCGGGACTGCCCGGGACTGCCCGGGACCGCCCCGGACCGCCCGGGACCGCAACCGGACCGCCCAGGACCACACCCGGACAGCCCGGGACCGCCCCGACCGCCCGGGACCGCCCGGGACCGCCCGGGACCGCCCCGGACCGCCCGTGACCGCCCTAGAACGCCCGGGACCGCCCGGGACCGCCCGAGACCACCCTGGACCGCCCGGGACCGCCTCGGACCGCCCGGGATCGCCCAGGACCGCCCGGGACCGCACTGGACCGCCCGGGACCGCCCTGGAACGCCCGGGACCGCCCGAGACCGCCCGGGTCCACCCAGGACCGCCCGGGACCGCCCTAGACCGCCCGGGACCACCCGGGACCGCCCGGGACCGCCCGGGACCGCCCGGGAGCGCCCGGGACCGCCCGGGACCGCCCCGGACCGCCCGGGACCACCCGGGACCGCCCGGGACCGCCCGGGACCGCCCGGGACCGCCCGGGACCGCCCGGGACCGCCCCGGACCGCCCGGGACCGCCCGGGACCGCCTGGGACCGCCCGGGACCGCCCTGGACCGCCAGGACCGCCCGGGACCGCCCGAGACCGCCCGGGACCACCCGGGACTGCCCGGGACTGCCCGGGACCGCCCGGGACCGCCCCGGAGCGCCCGGGACCGCACCCGGACCGCCCAGGACCACACCCGGACAGCCCGGGACCACCCCGACCGCCCGGGACCGCCCGGGACCGCCCGGGACCGCCCCGGACCGCCCGTGACCGCCCTAGAACGCCCTGGACCGCCCGGGACCGCCGGAGACCGCCCCGGACCGCCCGGGACCGCCCGGGACCGCCCGGGACCGCCCGGGACTGCCCGGGACCGCCCGGGACCGCCCGGGACCGCCCGGGACCGCCCCGGACCGCCCCGGACCGCCCGGGACCGCCCGGGACCGCCCAGGACCGCCCGGGACCGCCCGGGACCGCCCCGGACCGCCCGGGACCGCCCGGGACCGCCCGGACCGCCCGGGACCGCCCCGGACCGCCCGGGACCGCCCGGGACCGCCCGGGACCGCCCGGGACCGCCCGGGACCGCCCCGGACCGCCCGGACTGCCCGGGACCGCCTGGGACCGCCCGGGACCGCCCTGGACCGCCAGGACCGCCCGGGACCACCCGAGACCGCCCGGGACCACCCGGGACTGCCCGGGACTGCCCGGGACCGCCCGGGACCGCCCCGGACCGCCCGGGACCGCACCCGGACCGCCCAGGACCACACCCGGACAGCCCGGGACCGCCCCGACCGCCCGGGACCGCCCGGGACCGCCCGGGACCGCCCCGGACCGCCCGTGACCGCCCTAGAACGCCCGGGACCGCCCGGGACCGCCCGAGACCGCCCCGGACCGCCCGGGACCGCCTGGGACCGCCCGGGATCGCCCAGGACCACCCAGGACCGCACTGGACCGCCCGGGACCGCCCTGGAACGCCCGGGACCGCCCGAGACGCCCGGGACAACCCAGGACCGCCCCGGGACCGCCCTAGCGCCCGGGACCACCCGGGACCGCCCGGGACTGCCCGGGACCGCCCGGGACCGCCCGGGACCGCCCGGGAGCGCCCGGGACCGCCCGGGACCGCCCCGGACCGCCCGGGACCACCCGGGACCGCCCGGGACCGCCCGGGACCGCCCGGGACCGCCCCCGGACCGCCCAGGACCGCCCGGGACCGCCTGGGACCACCCTGGACCGCCCGGGACCGCCCTGGAACGCCCGGGACCACCCGGGACCGCCCGGGACCGCCCGGGACCGCCCAGGACCGCCCTGGACCGCCCGGGACCACCCGGGACCGCCCGGGACCGCCCGGGACCGCCCCGCACCGCCCGGGACCACCCGGGACCGACCTGGACCGCCCGGGACCGCCCGGGACTGCCCGGGACCGCCCGGGACCGCCCGGGACCGCCCGGGACCGCCCGGGACTGCCGGACTGCCCGGGACCGCCCGGGACCGCCCCGGACCGCCCGGGACTGCCCGGGACCGCCCGGGACCGCCCGGGACCGCCCAGGACCGCCCGAACCGCCCGAGACCGCCCGGGACCGCCCGGCACCGCCCGGGACCGCCTGGGACCGCACCGGACCGCCCGGGACCGCCCGGGACCGCCCGGGACCGCACGGGATCGCCCAAGACTGCCCCGGACCGCCCGGGACTGCCCCGGACAGCCCGGGACCGCCCGGGACCGCCCGGGAGCGCCCGGGAGCGCCCGGGACCGCCCCGGACCGCCCGGGACCAACCGGGACCGCCCGGGACCGCCCTGGACCGCCCGGGACTGCCCGGGACCGCCCGGGACCGCCCGGGACCGCCCGGGACCGCCCCGGACCGCCCCGGACCGCCCGGGACCGCCCGGGACCGCCCAGGACCGCCCGGGACCACCCGGGACCGCCCCGGACCGCCCGGGACCGCCCGGGACTGCCTGGGACCGCCCGGGACCGCCCTGGACCGCCAGGACCGCCCGGGACCACCCGAGACCGCCCGGGACCACCCGGGACTGACCGGGACTGCCGGGGACCGCCCGTGACCGCCCCGGACCGCCCGGGACCGCAAACCGGACCGCCCAGGACCACACCCGGACAGCCCGGGACCGCCCCGACCGCCCGGGACCGCCCGGGACCGCCCGGGACCGCCCCGGACCGCCCGTGACCGCCCTAGAACGCCCGGGGCCGCCGGGACCGCCCGAGACCGCCCTGGACCGCCCGGGACCGCCTCGGACCGCCCGGGATCGCCCAGGACCGCCCGGGACCGCACTGGACCGCCCGGGACCGCCCTGGAACGCCCGGGACCGCCCGAGACCGCCCGGGACCACCCAGGACCGCCCGGGACCGCCCTAGACCGCCCGGGACCACCCGGGACCGCCCGGGACCGCCCGGGACCACCCGGGACCGCCCGGGACCGCCCGGGACCGCCCCGGACCGCCGCCCGGGACCGCCCGGGACCGCCCGGGACCGCCCAGGACCCGCCCGAACCGCCCCGAGACCGCCCGGGACCGCCCGGCACCGCCCGGGACCGCCTGGGACCGCACCGGACCGCCCGGGACCGCCCAGGACCGCCCAGGACCGCACGGGATCGCCCAGGACCGCCCCGGACCGCCCGGGACTGCCCCGGACAGCCCGGGGACCGCCCGACACCGCCCCGGACCGCCCGGGACCAACCGGGACCGCCCGGGACCGCCCGGGACTGCCCGGGACTGCCCGGGACCGCCCGGGACCAACCGGGACCGCCCGGGACCGCCCGGGACCGCCCGGGACCGCCCGGGACTGCCCCGGACCGCCCGGGACCGCCCGGGACCGCCCCGGACCGCCCGGGACTGCCCGGGACCGCCCGGGACCGCCCGGGACCGCCCAGGACCGCCCGAACCGCCCGAGACCGCCCGGGACCGCCCGGCACCGCCCGGGACCGCCTGGGACCGCACCGGACCGCCCGGGACCGCCCGGGACCGCCCGGGACCGCACGGGATCCGCCCAAGACCGCCCCGGACCGCCCGGGACTGCCCCGGACAGCCCGGGACCGCCCGGGACCGCCCGGGAGCGCCCGGGAGCGCCCGGGAGCGCCGGGACCGCCCCGGACCGCCCGGGACCAACCGGGACCGCCCGGGACCGCCCGGGACCGCCCGGGACTGCCCGGGACCGCCCGGGACCGCCCGGGACCGCCCGGGACCGCCCCGGACCGCCCCGGACCACCCGGGACCGCCCCGGACCGCCCGGGACTGCCCCGGACCGCCCGGGACCGCCCCGGACCGTCCGTGACCGCCCGGGACCGCCCGGGACCGCCGGGACCCGCTCGGGACCGCCCGGGACCGCCCCGGACCGCCCGGGACCGCCCGGGACCGCCTGGGACCGCCCGGGACCGCCCTGGACCGCCAGGACCGCCCGGGACCACCCGAGACCGCCCGGGACCACCCGGGACTGCCCGGGACTGCCCGGGACTGCCCGGGACCGCCCCGGACCGCCCGGGACCGCAACCGGACCGCCCAGGACCACACCCGGACAGCCCGGGACCGCCCGACCGCCCGGGACCGCCCGGGACCGCCCGGGACCGCCCGGGACCGCCCCGGACCGCCCGTGACCGCCCTAGAACGCCCGGGACCGCCCGGGACCGCCCGAGACCACCCTGGACCGCCCGGGACCGCCTCGGACCGCCCGGGATCGCCCAGGACCGCCCGGGACCGCACTGGACCGCCCGGGACCCGCCCTGGAACGCCGGGACCGCCCGAGACCGCCCGGGTCCACCCAGGACCGCCCGGGACCGCCCTAGACCGCCCGGGACCACCCGGGACCGCCCGGGACCGCCCGGGACCGCCCGGGAGCGCCCGGGACCGCCCGGGACCGCCCCGGACCGCCCGGGACCACCCGGGACCGCCCGGGACCGCCCGGGACCGCCCGGGACCGCCCGGGACCGCCCGGGACCGCCCCGGACCGCCCGGGACCGCCCGGGACCGCCTGGGACCGCCCGGGACCGCCCTGGACCGCCAGGACCGCCCGGGACCGCCCGAGACCGCCCGGGACCACCCGGGACTGCCCGGGACTGCCCGGGACCGCCCGGGACCGCCCCGGAGCGCCCGGGACCGCACCCGGACCGCCCAGGACCACACCCGGACAGCCCGGGACCACCCCGACCGCCCGGGACCGCCCGGGACCGCCCGGGACCGCCCCGGACCGCCCGTGACCGCCCTAGAACGCCCTGGACCGCCCGGGACCGCCGGAGACCGCCCCGGACCGCCCGGGACCGCCCGGGACCGCCCGGGACCGCCCGGGACTGCCCGGGACCGCCCGGGACCGCCCGGGACCGCCCGGGACCGCCCCGGACCGCCCCGGACCGCCCGGGACCGCCCGGGACCGCCCAGGACCGCCCGGGACCGCCCGGGACCGCCCCGGACCGCCCGGGACCGCCCGGGACCGCCTGGGACCGCCCGGGACCGCCCTGGACCGCCAGGACCGCCCGGGACCACCCGAGACCGCCCGGGACCACCCGGGACTGACCGGGACTGCCGGGGACCGCCCGTGACCGCCCCGGACCGCCCGGGACCGCAACCGGACCGCCCAGGACCACACCCGGACAGCCCGGGACCGCCCCGACCGCCCGGGACCGCCCGAGACCGCCCGGGACCACCCAGGACCGCCCGGGACCGCCCTAGACCGCCCGGGACCACCCGGGACCGCCCGGGACCGCCCGGGACCACCCGGGACCGCCCGGGACCGCCCGGGACCGCCCCGGACCGCCCGGGACCGCCCGGGACCGCCCGGGACCGCCCGGGACCGCCCAGGACCGCCCGAACCGCCCGAGACCGCCCGGGACCGCCCGGCACCGCCCGGGACCGCCTGGGACCGCACCGGACCGCCCGGGACCGCCCGGGACCGCCCAGGACCGCACGGGATCGCCCAGGACCGCCCCGGACCGCCCGGGACTGCCCCGGACAGCCCGGGACCGCCTGGGACCGCCCCGGACCGCCCGGGACCAACCGGGACCGCCCGGGACCGCCCGGGACCGCCCGGGACTGCCCGGGACCGCCCGGGACCGCCCGGGACCGCCCGGGACCGCCCCGGACCGCCCCGGACCGCCCGGGACCGCCCCGGACCGCCCGGGACCGCCCCGGACCGCCCGGGACCGCCCCGGACCGCCCGGGACCGCCCGGGACCGCCCGGGACCGCCCGGGACCGCCCGGGACCGCCCGGGACCGCCCCGGACCGCCCGGGACCGCCCG
>NW_027423532.1:0-59561 GCF_048934315.1 Petromyzon marinus
GGGACCGCACGGGACCGCCCGGGACCACCCCGGGACCGCCCCTGGACCGCCCGGGACCGCCCGGGACCGCCCGGGACCGCCCCGGGACCGCCCGGGACCGCCCGGGACCGCCCGGTACCGCCCGGGACCGCCCGGGACCGCCC
This sequence comes from Petromyzon marinus, assembly GCF_048934315.1. Lineage (NCBI taxonomy): Eukaryota > Metazoa > Chordata > Hyperoartia > Petromyzontiformes > Petromyzontidae > Petromyzon > Petromyzon marinus. The sequence goes on from NW_027423532.1 coordinate 144, forward strand.
GGGACCGCCCGGGACCGCCCGGTACCGCCAGGGACCGCCCGTGACCGTCCGGGACCGCCCGGGACCGCCCGGGACGGCCGGGACCGCCCGGGACCACCCGGGACCGCCCGGGACCGCCCCGGGACCGCCCGGGACCGCGCGGGACCGTCCGGGACCGCCCGGGACGGCCCGGGACCGCCCGGGACCGCCTGGGACCGCCCGGGACCGCCCGGGACCGCCCGGGACCGCCCCGGGACCGCCCGGGACCGCCTGGGACCGCCCGGGACCGCCCGGGACCGCCCGGGACCGCCCGGGACCGCCCGGGACCGCCCGGGACCGCCCGGGACCGCCCGTGACCGCCCGGGACCGCCCGGGACCGCCCGAGACCGCCCGGGACCGCCCGGGACCGACCGGGACCGCCCGGGACCGCCCGGGACCGACTGGGACCGCCCGGGACCGCCCGGGACCGCCCGGGACGGCCCGGGACCGCCCAGGACCGCCCGGGACAGCCCGGGACCGCCCGTGACCGCCCGGGACCACCCGGGACCGCCCGGGACCGCCCCGGGACCGCCCGGGACCGCCCGGTACCGCCAGGGACCGCCCGTGACCGTCCGGGACCGCCCGGGACCGCCCGGGACGGCCGGGACCGCCCGGGACCACCCGGGACCGCCCGGGACCGCCCCGGGACCGCCCGGGACCGCGCGGGACCGTCCGCGACCGCCCGGGACGGCCCGGGACCGCCCGGGACCGCCTGGGACCGCCCGGGACCGCCCGGGACCGCCCGGGACCGCCCCGGGACCGCCCCAGGACCGCCTGGGACCGCCCGGGACCGCCTGGGACCGCCGCGGGACCGCCCGGGACCGCCCGGGACCGCCCGGGACCGCCCGGGACCGCCTTGGACCACCCGGGACCGCCCGGGACCGCACAGGACCGCCCGGGACTGCCCGGGACCACCCAGGACCGCCCGGGACCGCCCGGGACCGCACGGGACCGCCCGGGACCACCCCGGGACCGCCCCTGGACCGCCCGGGACCGCCCGGGACCGCCCGGGACCGCCCCGGGACCGCCCGGGACCGCCCGGGACCGCCCGGTACCGCCCGGACCGCCCGGGACCGCCCCGGGACCGCCCGGGACCGCCCGGTACCGCCAGGGACCGCCCGTGACCGTCCGGGACCGCCCGGGACCGCCCGGGACGGCCGGGACCGCCCGGGACCACCCGGGACCGCCCGGGACCGCCCCGGGACCGCCCGGGACCGCGCGGGACCGTCCGGGACCGCCCAGGACGGCCCGGGACCGCCCGGGACCGCCTGGGACCGCCCGGGACCGCCCGGGACCGCCCGGGACCGCCCCGGGACCGCCCGGGACCGCCTGGGACCGCCCGGGACCGCCTGGGACCGCCGCGGGACCGCCCGGGACCGCCCGGGACCGCCCGGGACCGCCCGGGACCGCCTTGGACCAACCCGGGACCGCCCGGGACCGCACAGGACCGCCCGGGACTGCCCGGGACCACCCAGGACCGCCCGGGACCGCCCGGGACCGCACGGGACCGCCCGGGACCACCCCGGGACCGCCCCTGGACCGCCCGGGACCGCCCGGGACCGCCCGGGACCGCCCCGGGACCGCCCGGGACCGCCCGGGACCGCCCGGTACCGCCCGGGACCGCCCGGGACCGCCCCGGGACCGCCCGGGACCGCCCGGTACCGCCAGGGACCGCCCGTGACCGTCCGGGACCGCCCGGGACCGCCCGGGACGGCCGGGACCGCCCGGGACCACCCGGGACCGCCCGGGACCGCCCCGGGACCGCCCGGGACCGCGCGGGACCGTCCGGGACCGCCCGGGACGGCCCGGGACCGCCCGGGACCGCCTGGGACCGCCCGGGACCGCCCGGGACCGCCCGGGACCGCCCCGGGACCGCCCGGGACCGCCTGGGACCGCCCGGGACCGCCCGGGACCGCCCGGGACCGCCCGGGACCGCCCGGGACCGCCCGGGACCGCCCGGGACCGCCCGTGACCGCCCGGGACCGCCCGGGACCGCCCGAGACCGCCCGGGACCGCCCGGGACCGACCGGGACCGCCCGGGACCGCCCGGGACCGACTGGGACCGCCCGGGACCGCCCGGGACCGCCCGGGACGGCCCGGGACCGCCCAGGACCGCCCGGGACAGCCCGGGACCGCCCGTGACCGCCCGGGACCGCCCGGGACCACCCGGGACCGCCCGGGACCGCCCGGGACCGCCCGGGACCGCCCGGGACCGCCCGGGACCGCCTGCGACCGCCCGGGACCGCCCGGGACCGACCGGGACCGCCCGGGACCGCCCGGGACCGACTGGGACCGCCCAGGACCGCCCGGGACCGCCCAGGACGGCCCGGGACCGCCCGGGACCGCCCGGGACCGCCCGGGATGGCCCGGGACCGCCCGGGACTGCCCGGGACCGCCCGGGACTGCCCGGGACCGCCCGGGACCGCCCGGGACCGCCCGGGACTGCCCGGGACCGCCCAGGACCGCCCGGGACCGCCCGGGACCGCCCGGGACCACACGGGACCGCCCGGGACCGCCCGGGATTGCCCGGGACCGCTCGGGATTACCCGGGACCGCCCGGGACCGCCCGGGACCGCCCGGGACCGCCCGGGACCGCCGGGGACCGCCCGGGACTGCCCGGGACCGCCCGGGAACGCCCGGGACCGCCCGGGAACGCCTGGGACCGCCCGGGACCGCCCGGGACCGCCCGGGACCGCCCGGGACCGCCCGGGACTGCCCCGGGACCACCGTGGACCGCCCGGGACCGCCCGCGACCGCCCGGGACCGCCCGGGACCGCCCCAGGACCGCCCGGGACCGCCCGGGACCGCCCGGGACCGCCTGGGACCGCCCGGGAAAGCCCGGGACCGCCCGGGACCGCCCGGAACCGCCCCGGGACCGCCCGGGACCGCCCGGGACCGCCCGGGACCGCCCGGGACCGCCCGGGACCGCCCGGGACCGACTGGGACCGCCCGGCACCGCCCGGGACCGCCCGGGACGGCCCGGGACCGCCCAGGACCGCCCGGGACAGCCCGGGACCGCCCGTGACCGCCCGGGACCGCCCGGGACCACCCGGGACCGCCGGGGACCGCCCGGGACCGCCCGGGACCGCCCGCGACCGCCCGGGACCGCCCGGGACCGCCCGGGACCGCCTGCGACCGCCCGGGACCGCCCAGGACCGACCGGGACCGCCCGGGACCGCCCGGGACCGACTGGGACCGCCCGGACCGCCCGGGACCGCCCGGGACGGCCCGGGACCGCCCGGGACCGCCCGGGACCGCCCGGGATGGCCCGGGACCGCCCGGGACTGCCCGGGACCGCCCGGGACCGCCCGGGACCGCCCGGGACCGCCCGGGACTGCCCGGGACCGCCCAGGACCGCCCGGGACCGCCCGGGACCGCCCGGGACCACACGGGACCGCCCGGGACCGCCCGGGATTGCCCGGGACCGCTCGGGATTACCCGGGACCGCCCGGGACCGCCCGGGACCGCCCGGGACCGCCCGGGACCGCCGGGGACCGCCCGGGACTGCCCGGGACCGCCCGGGAACGCCCGGGACCGCCCGGGAACGCCCGGGACCGCCCGGGACCGCCCGGGACCGCCCGGGACCGCCCGGGACCGCCCGGGATTGCCCCGGGACCACCGGGGACCGCCCGGGACCGCCCGGGACCGCCCGGGACCGCCCGGGACCGCCCCAGGACCGCCCGGGACCGCCCGGGACCGCCCGGGACCGCCTGGGACCGCCCGGGAAAGCCCGGGACCGCCCGGGACCGCCCGGAACCGCCCCGGGACCGCCGGGGACCGCCCGGGACCGACCGGGACCGCCCGGGACGGCCCGGGACCGCCCGGGACCGCCCGGGACCGCCCGGGACCGCCCGGGACCGTCCCGGGACCGCCGGGGACCGCCCGGGACCGCCCGGGACGGCCGGGACCGCCCGGGACCACCCGGGACCGCCCGGGACCGCCCCGGGACCGCCCGGGACCGCGCGGGACCGTCCGGGACCACCCGGGACGGCCCGGGACCGCCCGGGACCGCCTGGGACCGCCCGGGACCGCCCGGGACCGCCCGGGACCGCCCCGGGACCGCCCGGGACCGCCTGGGACCGCCCGGGACCGCCTGGGACCGCCGCGGGACCGCCCGGGACCGCCCGGGACCGCCCAGGACCGCCCGGGACCGCCCTGGACCGCCCTGGACCGCCCACGACCGCCCTGGAACGCCCGGGACCGCCCGGGACCGCCCGGGACCGCCCGGGACCACCCGGGACCGCCCGGGACCGCGCAGGACCGCCCTGGAACACCCGGGACCGCCCGGGACCGGCCGGGACCGCCCTGGACCGCCCGGGTCCGCCCTGGAACGCCCGGGACCGCCCGGGACCGCCCGGGACCGCCCGGGACCGCCCGGGACCGCCTGGGACCGCCCGGGACCGCCCCAGACCGCCCGGGACCGCCCGGGACCGCCCGGGACCGCACGGGACCGCCCGGGACCGCCCGGGACCACCCCAGACCGCCAGGGACCGCCTCGGACCGCCCGGGACCGCCCAGGACCGCCCGGGACCGCCTTGGACCACCCGGGACCGTCCGGGACCGCCCGGGACCGCCCGGGACCGCCCGGGACCGCCCGGGACCGCCCGGGACCGCCTGGCACCGCCCGGGACCGCCCCAGACCGCCCGGGACCGCCCGGGACCGCACGGGACCGCCCGGGACCGCCCGGGACCGCCCCGGACCGCCCGGGACCGCCTCGGACCGCCCGGGACTGCCCAGGACCGCCCGGGACCGCCCGGACCACCCGGGACCGCCCCGGACCGCCCGGGACTGCCCTAGAACGCCCGGGACCGGCCGGGACCGCCCGGGACCGCCCCGGACCACCCGGAACCGCCTCGGACCGCCCGGGACCGCCCAGGACCGCCCGGGACCGCCCTGGACCGCCCGGGACCGCCCTGGAACGCAAGGGACCGCCCGGGACCGCCTGGGACCGCCCGGGACCGCCGGGGACCGCCAAGGACCGCCCTGGAACGCCCGGGACCGCCCAGGACCGCCCGGAACCGCCCTGGACCGCCCGGGACCGCCCGAGACCGCCTGGGACCGCCCGGGACCGCCCGGGACCGCCCCGAACCGCCCGGAACCGCACCCGGACCGCCCAGGACCACACCCGGACCGCCCGGGACTGCCCGGGACCACCCCTGACCGCCCGGGACCCGCCCCTGACCGCCCGGGACCGCCCTGGAATGCCCGGGACCGCTCGGGACCGCCCGGGACCGCCCGGACCGCCCGGGACCGCACCGGACTGCCCGGGACCGCCCGGGACCGCCCGGGACCGCCCGGGACCGCACGGGACCGCCCAGGACCACCCCGGACCGCCCGGGACCGCCCGGGACCGCCCTGGAACGCCCGGGACCGCCCGTGACCGCCCGGGACCGCGCGGGACCGCCCAGGACCGCCCGGGACCGCCTGGGACCGCCACGGACCGCCCGGGACCGCCTCGGACCACCCGGGACCGCCCAGGACCGTCCGGGACCGCCCTGGACCGCCCTGGACCGCCCGGGACCGCCCTGGAACGCCCGGGACCGCCCGGGACCGCCCGGGGCCGCCCGGGACCACCCGGGACCACCCGGGACCGCGCAGGACCGCCCTGGAACGCCCGGGACCGCCCGGGACCGCCCGGGACCACCCTGGACCGCCTGGGACCGCCCTGGAACGCCCGGGACCGCCCGGGACCGCCCGAGACCGCCCGGGACCGCCTGGGACCGCCCGGGACCGCCCCAGACCGCCCGGGACCGCCCGGGACCACCCGGGACCGCACGGGACCGCCCGGGACCGCCCCGGACCGCCCGGGACCGCCTCGGACTGCCCGGGACCGCCCAGGACCGCCCGGGACCGCCCCGGACCACCCGGGACCGCCCCGGACCGCCCCGGGACCGCCCTAGAACGCCCGGGACCGCCCGGGACCGCCCCGGACCGCCCCGGACCGCCCGGAACCGCCTCGGACCGCCCGGGACCGCCCAGGACCGGCCGGGACCGCCCTGGACCGCCCGGGACCGCCCTGGAACGCCCGGGACCGCCCGGGACCGCCCGGGACCGCCCGGGACCGCCCTGGACCGCCCGGGACCGCCCGGGACCGCCCGGGACCGCCCGGGACCGCCTGGGACCGCCCGGGACCGCCCCGGACCGCCCGGGACCGCACCGGACCGCCCGGGACCGCACGGGACCGCCCAGGACCGCCCCGGACCGCCCGGGACCGCCCGGCACCGCCCTGTAACGCCCGGGACCGCCGGGGACCGCCCAGGACCGCCCGGGACCGCCCAGGACCGCCCGGGACCGCCTGGGACCGCCCCGGACCGCCCGGGACCGCCTCGGACCGCCCGGGACCGCCCAGGACTGCCCGGGACCGCCCTTGACCGCCATGGACCGCCCAGGACCGCCCTGGAACGCCCGGGACCGCCCGGGACCGCCCAGGACCGCCCGGGACCACCCGGGACTGCCCGGGACCGCGCAGGACCGACCTGGAACGCCCGGGACCGCCTGGGACCGCCCGGGACCGCCCTGGACCGCCCGGGACCGCCCTGGAACGCCCGGGACCGCCCGGGCCCGCCCGGGACCGCCCGGGACCACCCGGGACCGCCCGGGACCGCCTGGGACCGCCCGGGACCGCCCCAGACCGCCCGGGACCACCCGGGACCGCCCGGGACCGCACGGGACCGCCCGGGACCGCCCGGGACCGCCCCGGACCGCCCGGGACCGCCTCGGACCGCCCGGGACCGCCCGGGACCTCCCGGGACCGCCCAGGACCGCCCGGGACTGCCTGGGACCGCCCCGGACCGCCCGGGACCGCCTCGGACCACCCGGGACCGCCCAGGACCGCCCGGGACCGCCCTGGACCGCCCTGGACCGCCCACGACCGCCCTGGAACGCCCGGGACCGCCCAGGACCGCCCGGGACCGCCCGGGACCACCCGGGACCGCCCGGGACCGCGCAGGACCGCCCTGGAACGCCCGGGACCGCCCGGGACCGGCCGGGACCGCCCTGGACGCCCGGGACCGCCCTGGAACGCCCGGGACCGCCCGGGACCGCCCGGGACCGCCCGGGACCGCCCGGGACCGCCTGGGACCGCCCGGGACCGCCCCAGACCGCCCGGGACCGCCCGGGACCGCCCGGGACCGCACGGGACCGCCCGGGACCGCCCGGGACCACCCCAGACCGCCAGGGACCGCCTCGGACCGCCCGGGACCGCCCAGGACCGCCCGGGACCGCCTTGGACCACCCGGGACCGTCCGGGACCGCCCGGGACCGCCCGGGACCGCCCGGGACCGCCCGGGACCGCCCGGGACCGCCTGGCACCGCCCGGGACCGCCCCAGACCGCCCGGGACCGCCCGGGACCGCACGGGACCGCCCGGGACCGCCCGGGACCGCCCCGGACCGCCCGGGACCGCCTCGGACCGCCCGGGACTGCCCAGGACCGCCCGGGACCGCCCGGACCACCCGGGACCGCCCCGGACCGCCCGGGACTGCCCTAGAACGCCCGGGACCGGCCGGGACCGCCCGGGACCGCCCCGGACCACCCGGAACCGCCTCGGACCGCCCGGGACCGCCCAGGACCGCCCGGGACCGCCCTGGACCGCCCGGGACCGCCCTGGAACGCAAGGGACCGCCCGGGACCGCCTGGGACCGCCCGGGACCGCCGGGGACCGCCAAGGACCGCCCTGGAACGCCCGGGACCGCCCAGGAGCGCCCGGAACCGCCCTGGACCGCCCGGGACCGCCCGAGACCGCCTGGGACCGCCCGGGACCGCCCGGGACCGCCCCGAACCGCCCGGAACCGCACCCGGACCGCCCAGGACCACACCCGGACCGCCCGGGACTGCCCGGGACCACCCCTGACCGCCCGGGACCGCCCCTGACCGCCCGGGACCGCCCTGGAATGCCCGGGACCGCTCGGGACCGCCCGGGACCGCCCGGACCGCCCGGGACCGCACCGGACTGCCCGGGACCGCCCGGGACCGCCCGGGACCGCCCGGGACCGCACGGGACCGCCCAGGACCACCCCGGACCGCCCGGGACCGCCCGGGACCGCCCTGGAACGCCCGGGACCGCCCGTGACCGCCCGGGACCGCGCGGGACCGCCCAGGACCGCCCGGGACCGCCTGGGACCGCCCCGGACCGCCCGGGACCGCCTCGGACCACCCGGGACCGCCCAGGACCGCCCGGGACCGCCCTGGACCGCCCTGGACCGCCCGGGACCGCCCTGGAACGCCCGGGACCGCCCGGGACCGCCCGGGGCCGCCCGGGACCACCCGGGACCGCCCGGGACCGCGCAGGACCGCCCTGGAACGCCCGGGACCGCCCGGGACCGCCCGGGACCACCCTGGACCGCCTGGGACCGCCCTGGAACGCCCGGGACCGCCCGGGACCGCCCGAGACCGCCCGGGACCGCCTGGGACCGCCCGGGACCGCCCCAGACCGCCCGGGACCGCCCGGGACCACCCGTGACCGCACGGGACCGCCCGGGACCGCCCCGGACCGCCCGGGACCGCCTCGGACTGCCCGGGACCGCCCAGGACCGCCCGGGACCGCCCCGGACCACCCGGGACCGCCCCGGACCGCCCGGGACCGCCCTAGAACGCCCGGGACCGCCCGGGACTGCCCCGGACCGCCCCGGACCGCCCGGAACCGCCTCGGACCGCCCGGGACCGCCCAGGACCGGCCGGGACCGCCCTGGACCGCCCGGGACCGCCCTGGAACGCCCGGGACCGCCCGGGACCGCCCGGGACCGCCCGGGACCGCCAAGGACCGCCCTGGAACGCCCGGGACCGCCCAGGACCGCCCAAAACCGCCCTGGACCGCCCGGGACCGCCCGAGACCGCCCGGGACCGCCCAGGACCGCCCGGGACCACCCCGGACCGCCCGGGACCGCACCCGGACCGCCCAGGACCACACCCGGACCGCCCGGTACCGCCTGGGACCGCCAGGACCGCCCGGGACCGCCCCCTGACCGCCCGGGACCGCCTTGGAATGCCCGGGACCGCTCGGGACCGCCCGGGACCGCCCGGACCGCCTGGGACCGCCTCGGACCGCGCGGGACCGCCCAGGACCGCCCTGGAATGCCCGGGACCGCCCGGGACCGCCTGGGACCGCCCTGGACCGCCCGGGACCGCCCTGGAACGCCCGGGACCGCCTGGGACCGCCCAGGACCGCCCGGGACCGCCCGGGACCGTGCGGGACCACCCAGGACCGCCCGGGACCACCCCGGACCGCCCGGGACCGCCCGGGACCGCACGGGACCGCACGGGACCGCCCGGGACCGCCCGGGACCGCCTGGGACCGCCCCGGACCGCCCGGGACCGCCTCGGACCGCCCGGTACCGCCCAGGACCGCGGGACCGCACCGGACCACCTGGGACCGCCCCGGACCGCCCGGGACCGCCCTAGAACGCCCGGGACCGCCCGGGGACCGCCCAGGACCGCCCCGGACCGCCCGGGACCGCCTCGGACCGCCCGGGACCGCCCAGGACCGCCCGGGACCGCCCTGGACCGCGCGGGACCGCCCTGGAATGCCCGGGACCACCCTGGATCGCCCGGGACCGCCCGGGACCGCCCGGGACCGCCCGGGACCGCCCAGGACCGCCCTGGAACGCCCGGGACCGCCCGGGACCGCTCGGGACCGCCCTGGACCGCCCGGGACCGCCCGAGACCGCCCGGGACCGCCCAGGACCGCCCGGGACCACCCCGGACCGCCCGGGACCGCACCCGGACCGCCCAGGACCACACCCGGACCGCCCGGTACCGCCTGGGACCGCCCAGGACCGCCCGGGACCGCCCCTGACCGCCCGGGACCGCCTTGGAATGCCCGGGACCGCTCGGGACCGCCCGGGACCGCCCGGACCGCCTGGGACCGCCTCGGACCGCGCGGGACCGCCCAGGACCGCCCTGGAATGCCCGGGACCGCCCGGGACCGCCTGGGACCGCCCTGGACCGCCCGGGACCGCCCTGGAACGCCCGGGACCGCCTGGGACCGCCCAGGACCGCCCGGGACCGCCCGGGACCGTGCGGGACCACCCAGGACCGCCCGGGACCACCCCGGACCGCCCGGGACCGCCCGGGACCGCACGGGACCGCACGGGACCGCCCGGGACCGCCCGGGACCGCCTGGGACCGCCCCGGGACCGCCCGGGACCGCCTCGGACGGCCCGGTACCGCCCAGGACCGCCGGGACCGCACCGGACCACCTGGGACCGCCCCGGACTGCCCGGGACCGCCCTAGAACGCCCGGGACCGCCCGGGACCGCCCAGGACCGCCCCGGACCGCCCGGGACCGCCTCGGACCGCCCGGGACCGCCCAGGACCGCCCGGGACCGCCCTGGACCGCGCGGGACCGCCCTGGAATGCCCGGGACCACCCGGGATCGCCCGGGACCACCCGGGACCGCCCGGGACCGCCCGGGACCGCCCAGGACCGCCCTGGAACGCCCGGGACCGCCCGGGACCGCTCGGGACCGCCCTGGACCGCCCGGGACCGCCCTGGAACGCCCGGGACCGCCCGGGACCGCCCGGGACCGCCCGGGACCGCCCGAGACCGCCTGGGACCGCCCGGGACCGCCCCGGACCGCCCGGCACCGCCCGGGACCACCCGGGACCGCCCGGGACCGCCCAGGACCGGCTGGGACCGCCCTGGACCGCCCGAGACCGCCCTGGAACGCCCGGGACCGCCCGGGACCGCCCGGGACCGCCCGGGACCGCCCGGGACCGCCATGGACCGCCCTGGAACGCCCGGGACCGCCCAAGACCGCCCGGAACCGCCCTGGACTGCCCGGGACCGCCCGTAGACCGCCCGGGACCGCCCGGGACCGCCCGGGACCGCCCCGGACCGCCCGGGAACGCACCCGGACCGCCCAGGACCACACCCGGACCGCCCGGTACCGCCCGGGACCGCCCCGGACCGCCCGGGACTGGCCCTGACCGCCCGGGACCGCCCTGGAATGCCCGGGACCGCTCGGGACCGCACGGGACCGCCCGGACCGCCCGGGACCGCCTCGGACCGCGCGGGACCGCCCAGGACCGCCCTGGAACGCCCAGAACCGCCCGGGACCGCCTGGGACCGCCCTGGACCGCCCGGGACCGCCCTGGAACGCCCGGGACCGCCTGGGACCGCCCAGGACCGCCCGGGACCGCCCGGGCCCGCGCGGGACCACCCAGGACCGCCCGGGACCGCCCCGGACCGCCCGGGACCGCCCGGGACCGCACGAGACCGCACGGGACCGCCCGGGACCGCCCGGGACCGCCTGGGACCGCCCCGGACCGCCCGGGACCGCCTCGGACCGCCCGGTACCGCCCAGGACCGCCGGGACCGCCCCGGACCGCCTGGGACCGCCCCGGACCACCCGGGACCGCCCTAGAACGCCCGGGACCGCCTCGGACCGCCCGGGACCGCCCGGGACCGCCCGGGCCCGCTCGGGACCACCCAGGACCGCCCGGGACCGCCCCGGACCGCCCGGAACCGCCCGGGACCGCACGAGACCGCACGGGACCGCCCGGGACCGCCCGGGACCGCCTGGGACCGCCCCGGACCGCCCGGGACCGCCTCGGACCGCCCGGGACCGCCCGGGACCGTACGGGACCGCCCGGGACCGCCCGGGACCACCCCGGACCGCCCGGGACCGCCTCGGACTGCCCGGGACCGCCCAGGACCGCCCGGGACCGCCCCGGACCACCCGGGACCGCCCCGGACCGCCCGGGACCGCCCTAGAACGCCCGGGACCGCCCGGGACCGCCCCGGACCGCCCCAGACCGCCCGGAACCGCCTCGGACCGCCCGGGACCGCCCAGGACCGGCCGGGACCGCCCTGGACCGCCCGGGACCGCCCTGGAACGCCCGGGACCGCCCGGGACCGCCCGGGACCGCCCGGGACCGCCAAGGACCGCCCTGGAACGCCCGGGACCGCCCAGGACCGCCCACAACCGCCCTGGACCGCCCGGGACCGCCCGAGACCGCCCGGGACCGCCCAGGACCGCCCGGGACCGCCCGGGACCGCACGGGACCGCCCAGGACCACCCCGGACCGCCCGGGACCGCCCGGGACCGCCCTGGAACGCCCGGGACCGCCCGTGACCGCCCGGGACCGCCCGGGACCGCCCAGGACCGCCCGGTACCGCCTGGGACCGCCCCGGACCGCCCGGACCGCCTCGGACCACCCGGGACCGCCCAGGACCGCCCGGGACCGCCCTGGACCGCCCTGGACCGCCCGGGACCGCCCTGGAACGCCCGGGACCGCCCGGACCGCCCGGGGCCGCCCGGGACCACCCGGGACCGCCCGGGACCGCGCAGGACCGCCCTGGAACGCCCGGGACCGCCCGGGACCGCCCAGGACCGCCCCGGACCGCCCGGGACCGCCCTAGAACGCCCGGGACCGCCCGGGACCGCCCCGGACCGCCCCAGACCGCCCGGAACCGCCTCGGACCGCCCGGGACCGCCCAGGACCGGCCCGGGACCGCCCTGGACCGCCCGGGACCGCCCTGGAACGCCCGGGACCGCCCGGGACCGCCCGGGACCGCCCGGGACCGCCAAGGACCGCCCTGGAACGCCCGGGACCGCCCAGGACCGCCCAAAACCGCCCTGGACCGCCCGGGACCGCCCGAGACCGCCCGGAACCGCCCAGGACCGCCCGGGACCACCCCGGACCGCCCGGGACCGCACCCAGACCGCCCAGGACCACACCCGGACCGCCCGGTACCGCCTGGGACCGCCCCGGACCGCCCAGGACCGCCCCTGACCGCCCGGGACCGCCTTGGAATGCCCGGGACCGCTCGGGACCGCCCGGGACCGCCCGGACCGCCCGGGACCGCCTCGGACCGCGCGGGACCGCCCAGGACCGCCCTGGAACGCCCGGGACCGCCCGGGACCGCCTGGGACCGCCCTGGACCGCCCGGGACCGCCCTGGAACGCCCGGGACCGCCTGGGACCGCCCAGGACCGCCCGGGACCGCCCGGGACCGTGCGGGACCACCCAGGACCGCCCGGGACCACCCCCGGACCGCCCGGGACCGCCCGGGACCGCACGGGACCGCACGGGACCGCCCGGGACCGCCCGGGACCGCCTGGGACCGCCCCGGACCGCCCGGGACCGCCTCGGACCGCCCGGTACCGCCCAGGACCGCCGGGACCGCCCCGGACCACCTGGGACCGCCCCGGACCGCCCGGGACCCGCCCTAGAACGCCCGGGACCGCCCGGGACCGCCCAGGACCGCCCCGGACCGCCCCCGCCTCAGACCGCCCGGGACCGCCCAGGACCGCCCGGACCGCCCTGGACCGCGCGGGACCGCCCTGGAATGCCCGGGACCACCCGGGATCGCCCGGGACCGCCCGGGACCGCCCGGGACCGCCCGGGACCGCCCAGAACCGCCCTGGAACGCCCGGGACCGCCCGGGACCGCTCGGGACCGCCCTGGGACCGCCCGGGACCGCCCTGGAACGCCCGGGACCGCGCGGGACCGCCCGGGACCGCCCGGGACCGCCCGGACCGCCTGGGACCGCCCGGGACCGCCCCGGACCGCCCGGCACCGCCCGGGACCACCCGGGACCACCCGGGACCGCCCAGGACCGGCTGGGACCGCCCTGGACCGCCCGAGACCGCCCTGGAACGCCCGGGACCGCCCGGGACCGCCGGGACCGCCCGGGACCGCCATGGACCGCCCTGGAACGCCCGGGACCGCCCAGGACCGCCCGGAACCGCCCTGGACTGCCCGGGACTGCCCGAGACCGCCCGGGACCGCCCGGGACCGCCCGGGACCGCCACGGACCGCCCGGGAACGCACCCGGACCGCCCAGGGACCACACCCGGACCGCCCGGTACCGCCCGGGACCGCCCTGGACCGCCCGGGACTGCCCCTGACCGCCCGGGACCGCCCTAGAATGCCCGGGACCGCTCGGGACCGCCCGGGACCGCCCGGGACCGCTCGGGACCGCCTCGGACCGCGCGGGACCGCCCAGGACCGCCCTGGAACGCCCAGAACCGCCCGGGACCGCCTGGGACCGCCCTGGACCGCCCGGGACCGCCCTGGAACGCCCGGGACCGCCTGGGACCGCCCAGGACCGCCCGGGACCGCCCGGGCCCGCGCGGGACCACCCAGGACCGCCCGGGACCGCCCCGGACCGCCCGGGACCGCCCGGGACCGCACGAGACCGCACGGGACCGCCCGGGACCGCCCGGGACCGCCTGGGACCGCCCCGGACCGCCCGGGACCCGCCTCGGACCGCCCGGTACCGCCCAGGACCGCCGGGACCGCCCCGGACCGCCTGGGACCGCCCCGGACCACCCCGGGACCGCCCTAGAACGCCCGGGACCGCCTCGGACCGCCCGGGACCGCCCGGGACCGCCCGGGCCCGCGCGGGACCACCCAGGACCGCCCGGGACCGCCCCGGACCGCCCGGAACCGCCCGGGACCGCACGAGACCGCACGGGACCGCCCGGGACCGCCCGGGACCGCCTGGGACCGCCCCGGACCGCCCGGGACCGCCTCGGACCGCCCGGTACCGCCCAGGACCGCCGGGACCGCCCCGAACCGCCTGGGACCGCCCCGGACCACCCGGGACCGCCCTAGAACGCCGGGGACCGCCCGGTACCGCCCAGGACCGCCCCGGACCGCCCGGGACCGCCTCGGACCGCCCGGGACCGCCCAGGACCGCCCGGGACCGCCCTGGACCGCCCGGGACCGCCCGGACCGCCCGGAACCACACCCGGACCGCCCGGGACCGCCCGGGACCGCCCCAGACCGCCCGGGACCGCCCCTGACAGCCCGTGACCGCCCTGGAATGCCTGGGACCGCTCGGGACCGCCCGGGACCGCCCGGACCGCCCGGGACCGCAACCGGACCCGCCCGGGACCGCCCGGGACCGCCCGGGACCGCCCGGGACCGCACGGGACCGCCCAGGACCGCCCCGGACCGCCCGGGACCGCCCGGGACTGCCCTGGAACGCCCGGGACCGCCCGTGACCGCCCGCGACCGCCCGGGACCGCCCAGGACCGCCCGGGACGGCCTGGGACCGCCCCGGACCGCCCGGGACCGCCTCGGACCGCCCGGGACCGCCCAGGACCGCCCGGGACCGCCCTGGACCGCCCTGGACCGCCCGGGACCGCCCTGGAACGCCCAGGACCGCCCGGGACCGCCAGGGACCGCGCAGGACCGCCCTGGAACGCCCGGGACCGCACGGGACCGCCCGGGACCGCCCTGGACCGCCCGGGACCGCCCTGGAACGCCCGGGACCGCCCGGGACCGCCCGGGACCGCCCGGGACCGCCCGGGACCGCCTGGGACCGCCCGAGACCGCCCCAGACCGCCCGGGACCGCCCGGGACCGCCCGGGACCGCACGGGACCGCCCGGGACCGCCCGGGACCACCACGGACCGCCCGGGACCGCCTCGGACCGCCCGGGACCGCCCAGGACCGCCCGGGACCGCCCCGGACCACCCGGGACCGCCCCGGACCGCCCGGGACCGCCCTAGAACGCCCGGGACCGCCCGGGACCGCCCGGGACCGCCCCGGACCGCCCGGGACCGCCCTGGACCGCCCGGGACCGCCCTGGAACGCCCGGGACCGCCCTGGACCGCCCGGGACCGCCCTGGAACGCCCGGGACCGCCCGGGACCGCCCGGGACCGCCTCGGACCGCGCGGGACCGCCCAGGACCGCCCTGGAACGCCCGGGACCGCCCGGGACCGCGTGGGACCGCCCTGGACCGCCCGGACCGCCCTGGAACGCCCGGGACCGCCCGGACCGCCCGGGACCGCCTCGGACCGCGCGGGACCGCCCAGGACCGCCCTAGAACGCCCGGGACCGCCCGGGACCGCCTGGGACCGCCCTGGACCGCCCGGGACCGCCCTGGAACGCCCGGGACCGCCTGGGACCGCCCAGGACCGCCCTGGACCGCCCGGGACCGCGCGGGACCACCCAGGACCGCCCGGGACCATCCCGGACCGCCCGGGACCGCCCGGGACTGCACGGGACCGCACGGGACCGCCCGGGACCGCCGGGACCGCCTGGGACCGCCCCGGACCGCCCGGGACCGCCCCGGACCGCCCGGGACCGCCCTGGACCGCCCGGGACCGCCCTGGAACGCCCGGGACCGCCCTGGACCGCCCGGGACCGCCCTGGAACGCCCGGGACCGCCCGGGACCGCCCGGGACCGCCTCGGACCGCGCGGGACCGCCCAGGACCGCCCTGGAACGCCCGGGACCGCCCGGGACCGCGTGGGACCGCCCTGGACCGCCCGGACCGCCCTGGAACGCCCGGGACCGCCCGGACCGCCCGGGACCGCCTCGGACCGCGCGGGACCGCCCAGGACCGCCCTAGAACGCCGGGGACCGCCCGGGACCGCCTGGGACCGCCCTGGACCGCCCGGGACCGCCCTGGAACGCCCGGGACCGCCTGGGACCGCCCAGGACCGCCCGGGACCGCCCGGGACCGCGCGGGACCACCCAGGACCGCCCGGGACCACCCCGGACCGCCCGGGACCGCCCGGGACCGCACGGGACCGCACGGGACCGCCCGGGACCGCCGGGACCGCCTGGGACCGCCCCGGACCGCCCGGGACCGCCTCGGACCGCCCGGTACCGCCAAGGACCACCGGGACCGCCCCGGACCGCCTGGGACCGCCCCGGACCGCCCGGGACCGCCCTAGAACGCCCGGGACCGCCCGGGACCGCCCAGGACCGCCCCGGACCGCCCGGGACCGCCTCGGACCGCCCGGGACCGCCCAGGACCGCCCGGGACCGCCCTGGACCGCGCGGGACCGCCCTAGAATGCCCTGGACCGCCCGGGACCGCCCGGGACCGCCCGGGACCGCCCGGGACCGCCCGGGACCGCCAAGGACGCCCTGGAACGCCCAGGACCGCCCAGGACCGCCCGGAACCGCCCTGGACTGCCCGGGACCGCCCGAGACCGCCCGGGACCGCCCGGGACCGCCCGGGACCGCCCCGGACCGCCCGGGACCGCACCTGGACCGCCCAGGACCACACCCGGACCGCCCGGTACCGCCCGGGACCGCCCCGGACAGCCCGGGACCGCCCCTGACCGCCCGGGACCGCCCTGGAATGCCCGGGACCGCTCGGGACCGCCCGGGACCGCCCGGACCGCCCGGGACCGCCTCGGACCGCGCGGGACCGCCCAGGACCGCCCCTGGAACGCCCAGAACCGCCCGGGACCGCCTGGGACCGCCCTGGACCGGCCGGGACCGCCCTGGAACGCCCGGGACCGCCTGGGACCGCCCAGGACCGCCCGGGACCGCCCGGGCCCGCGCGGGACCACCCAGGACCGCCCGGGACCGCCCCGGACCGCCCGGGACCGCCCGGGACCGCACGAGACCGCACGGGACCGCCCGGGACCGCCCGGGACCGCCTGGTACCGCCCAGGACCGCCGGGACCGCCCCGGACCGCCTGGGACCGCCCCGGACCACCCGGGACCGCCCTAGAACGCCCGGGACCGCCCGGGACCGCCCAGGACCGCCCCGGACCGCCCGGGACCGCCTCGGACCGCCCGGGACCGCCCAGGACCGCCCGGGACCGCCCTGGACCGCCCGGGACCGCCCGGGACCGCCCGGGACCACACCCGGACCGCCCGGGACCGCCCGGGACCGCCCCAGACCGCCCGGGACCGCCCCTGACAGCCCGGGACCGCCTGGAATGCCCGGGACCGCTCGGGACCGCCCGGGAGCGCCCGGACCGCCCGGGACCGCACCCGGACCGCCCAGGACCACACCCGGACCGCCCGGTACCGCCCGGGACCGCCCCGGACCGCCCGGGACCGCCCCTGACCGCCCGGGACCGCCCTGGAATGCCCGGGACCGCTCGGGACCGCCCGGGACCGCCCGGACCGCCCGGGACCGCCTCGGACCGCGCGGGACCGCCCAGGACCGCCCTGGAACGCCCAGAACCGCCCGGGACCGCATGGGACCGCCCTGGACCGGCCGGGACCGCCCTGGAACGCCCGGGACCGCCTGGGACCGCCCAGGACCGCCCGGGACCGCCCGGGCCCGCGTGGGACCACCCAGGACCGCCCGGGACCGCCCCGGACCGCCCGGGACCGCCCGGGACAGCACGAGACCGCACGGGACCGCCCGGGACCGCCCGGGACCGCCTGGTACCGCCCAGGACCGCCGGGACCGCCCCGGACCGCCTGGGACCGCCCCGGACCACCCGGGACCGCCCTAGAACGCCCGGGACCGCCCGGGACCGCCCAGGACCGCCCCGGACCGCCCGGGACCGCCTCGGACCGCCCGGGACCGCCCAGGACCGCCCGGGACCGCCCTGGACCGCCCGGGACCGCCCGGGACCGCCCGGGACCACACCCGGACCGCCCGGGACCGCCCGGGACCGCCCCAGACCGCCCGGGACCGCCCCTGACAGCCCGGGACCGCCCTGGAATGCCCGGGACCGCTCGGGACCGCCCGGGACCGCCCGGACCGCCCGGGACCGCACCGGACCGCCCGGGACCGCCCGGGACCGCCCGGGACCGCCCGGGACCGCACGGGACCGCCCAGGACCGCCCCGGACCGCCCGGGACCACCCGGGACCGCCCTGGAACGCCCGGGACCGCCCGTGACCACCCGCGACCGCCCGGGACCGCCCAGACACCGCCCGGGACCGCCTGGGACCGCCCCGGACCGCCCGGGACCGCCTCGGACCGCCCGGGACCGCCCAGGACCGCCCGGGACCGCCCTGGACCGCCCTGGACCGCCCGGGACCGCCCTGGAACGCCCGGGACTGCCCGGGACCGCCCGGGACCGCCCGGGACCACCCGGGACCGCCCGGGACCGCGCAGGACCGCCCTGGAACGCCCGGGACCGCACGGGACCGCCCGGGACCGCCCTGGACCGCCCGGGACCGCCCTGGAACGCCCGGGACCGCCCGGGACCGCCCGGGACCGCCCGGGACCGCCTGGGACCGCCCGGGACCGCCCCAGACCGCCCGGGACCGCCCGGGACCGCCCGGGACCGCACGGGACCGCCCGGGACCGCCCGGGACCACCACGGACCGCCCGGGACCGCCCCGGACCGCCCGGGACCGCCCAGGACCGCCCGGGACCGCCCCGGACCACCCGGGACCGCCCCGGACCGCCCGGGACCGCCCTAGAACGCCCAAGACCGCCCGGGACCACCCGGGACCGCCCTGGAACGCCCGGGACCGCCCGGGACCGCCCGGGACCGCCCGGGACCACCCGGGACCGCCAAGGACCGCCCTGGAACGCCCGGGACCGCCCAGGACCGCCCGGCGCCCTGGACCGCCCGGGACCACCCGAGACCGCCCGGGACCGCCCGGGAACGCCCGGGACTGCCCCGGACCGCCCGGGACCGCACCCGGACCGCCCAGGACCACACCCGGACCGCCCGGTACCGCCCGGGACCGCCCCGAACCGCCCCGGACCGCCCGGGACCGCCCCTGACCGCCCGGGACCGCCCTGGAATGCCCGGGACCGCTCGGGACCGCCCGGGACCGCCCGGACCGCCCGAGACCACCTCGGACCGCCCGGGACCGCCCAGGACCGCCCTGGAACGCCCGGGACCGCCCTGGAATGCCCGGGACCGCTCGGGACCGCCCGGGACCGCCCGGACCGCCCGGGACCGCCTCGGACCGCCGGGACCGCCCAGGACCGCCCTGGAATGCCCGGGACCGCCCGGGACCGCCTGGGACCGCTCTGGACCACCCTGGACCGCCCGGGACCGCCCTGGAACGCCCGGGACTGCCCGGGACCACCCGGGACCGCCCGGGACCGCCCGGGACCGCCGGAGACCACCCGCGACTGCCCGGGACCGCCCGGACCGCCCGGGAACGCCCGGGACCGCCCGGGACCGCACGGGACCGCCCGGGACTGCCCGGGACCGCCCGGGACCGCCCCGGACCGCCTGGGACCGCCTCGGACCGCCCGGGACCGCCCAAGACCACCCGGGACCGCCCCGTATCGCCCGGGACCGCCCCGGACCGCCCGGGATCGCCCTAGAACGCCCGAGACCGCCCGGGACCACCCGGGACCGCCCCGGACCGCCCGGGACCGCCTCGGACCGCCCGGGACCGCCCAGGACCGCCCGGGACCGCCCTGGACCGCCCGGGACCGCCATGGAACGCCCGGGACCGCCCGGGACCGCCCGGGACCGCCCGGGACCGCCCGGGACCGCTCAGGACCGCCCTGGAACGCCCGGGACCGCCCGGGACCGCCCGGGACCACCCTGGACCGCCCGGGACCGCCCTGGAACGCCCGGGACCGCCCGGACCGCCCGGGACCGCCCGGGACCGCCCGGGACCGCATGGGACCGCCCGGGACCGCCCCAGACCGCCCGGGACCGCCCGGGAACGCACGGGACCGCCCGGGACCGCCCGGGACCGCCCGGGACCGCCCTGGCCCGCCCAGGACCGCCCTGGAATGCCCGGGACCGCCCGGGACCGCCCGGGACCGCCCGGGACCGCCCGGGACCGCCTGGGACCGCCCGGGACCGCCCCAGACCGCCCGGGACTGCCCGGGACCGCCCGGGACCGCACGGGACTGCCCGGGACCGCCCGGGACCGCCCGGGACCGCCTCGGACCGCCCGGGACCGCCTCGGACCGCCCGGGACTACCCAGGACCGCCCGGGACCGCCCCGGACCACCCGGGACCGCCCCGGACCGCCCGGGACTGCCCTAGAACGCCCGGGACCGCCCGGGACCGCCCGGGACCGCCCCGGACCGCCCGGGACCACCTCGGACCGCCCGGGACCGCCCAGGACTGCCCAGGACCGCCCTGGACCGCCCGCGACCGCCCTGGAATGCCCGGGACCACCCGGGACCGCCCGGGACCGCCCGGGACCGCCAAGGACCGCCCTGGAATGCCCGGAACCGCCCAGGACCGCCCAGAACCGCCCTGGACCGCCCGGGACCGCCCGAGACCGCCCGGGACCGCCCGGGACCGCCCGGGACCGCCCCAGACCGCCCAGGACCGCACCCGGACCGCCCAGGACCACACCCGGACCACCCGGGACCGCCCCGGACCGCCCAGGACCGCCCGGAACCTCCCGGGACCGCCCGGGATCGCCCGGGACCGCCCGGGACCGCCCCGGACCGCCCGTGACCGCCCGGGACCGCCCCGGACCGCCCGGGACCGCCTCGGACCGCCCGGGACCGCCTTGGACCGCCCGGGACCGCCCTGGAATGCCCGGGACCGCTCGGGACCACCCGGGATTGCCCGGACCGCCCGGGACCGCCTCGGACCGCCCGGGACCGCCCGGGACCGCCTGGACCGCCCGGGACCGCCTCGGACCGCCCGGGACCGCCCAGGACCGCCCTGGAATGCCCGGGACCGCCTGGGACCGCCCGGGACCGCCCTGGACCGCCCGGGACCGCCCTGGAACGCCTGGGACCGCCCGGGACCGCCCGGGACCGCCCGGGAACGCCCGGGACCGCCAGGGACCACCCGGGACCGCCCGGGACCGCCCCGGACCGCCCGGGACCGCCCGGGACCGCCTGGGACCACACGGGACCGCCCTGGACCGCCCGGGACCGCCCTGGAACGCCTGGGACCGCCCGGGACCGCCCGGGACCGCCCGGGAACGCCCGGGACCGCCCGGGACCACCCGGGACCGCCCGGGACCGCCCCGGACCGCCCGGGACCGCCCGGTACCGCCCGGGACCGCACGGGACCGCCCGGGACCGCCCGGGACCGCCCGGGACCGCCCCGGACCGCCCGGGACCGCCTCGGACCGCCCGGGACCGCCCCGGGCCGCCCGGGACCGCCCCGGACCGCCCGGGACCACCCTAGAATGCCCGGGACCGCCCGGGACTGCCCGGGACTGCCCCGGACCGCCCGGGACCGCCTCGGACCGCCCGGGACCGCCCAGGACCGCCCTGGACCGCCCGGGACCGCCCTGGAACGCCCGGGACCGCCCGGGACTGCCCGGGACCGCCCGGGATCGCCCGGGACCGCCCGGGACCGCCCAGGACCGCCCGGGACCGCCTGGTACCGCCCGGGACCGCCCCAGACCGCCTGGGACCGCCCGGGACCGCCCGGGACCGCCCTGGAACGCCCGGGACCGCCTGGGACCGCCCAGGACCGCCCGGGACCGCCCGGGACCGCGCGGGACCACCCAGGACCGCCCGGGACCACCCCGGACCGCCCGGGACCGCCCGGGACCGCACGGGACCGCACGGGACCGCCCGGGACCGCCGGGACCGCCTGGGACCGCCCCGGACCGCCCGGGACCGCCTCGGACCGCCCAGTACCGCCCAGGACCACCGGGACCGCCCCGGACCGCCTGGGACCGCCCCGGACCGCCCGGGACCGCCCTAGAACGCCCGGGACCGCCCGGGACCGCCCAGGACCGCCCCGGACCGCCCGGGACCGCCTCGGACCGCCCGGGACCGCCCAGGACCGCCCGGGACCGCCCTGGACCGCGCGGGACCGCCCTAGAATGCCCGGGACCACCCGGGATCGCCCGGGACCGCCCGGGACCGCCCGGGACCGCCCGGGACCGCCCAGGACCGCCCTGGAACGCCCGGGACCGCCCAGGACCGCTCGGGACCGCCCTGGACCGCCCGGGACCGCCCTGGAACGCCCGGGACCGCCCGGGACCGCCCGGGACCGCCCGGGACCGCCCGGGACCGCCTGGGACCGCCCGGGACCGCCCCGGACCGCCCGGCACCGCCCGGGACCACCCGGGACCGCCCGGGACCGCCCAGGACCGGCCGGGACCGCCCTGGACCGCCCGGGACCGCCCTGGAACGCCCGGGACCGCCCGGGACCGCCCGGGACCGCCCGGGACCGCCCGGGACCGCCAAGGACCGCCCTGGAACGCCTGGGACCGCCCAGGACCGCCCGGAACCGCCCTGGACTGCCCGGGACCGCCCGAGACCGCCCGGGACCGCCCGGGACCGCCCGGGACCGCCCCGGACCGCCCGGGACCGCACCCGGACCGCCCAGGACCACACCCGGACCGCCCGGTACCGCCCGGGACCGCCCCGGACCGCCCGGGACCGCCCCTGACCGCCCGGGACCGCCCTGGAATGCCCGGGACCGCTCGGGACCGCCCGGGACCGCCCGGACCGCCCGGGACCGCCTCGGACCGCGCGGGACCGCCCAGGACCGCCCTGGAACGCCCAGAACCGCCCGGGACCGCCTGGGACCGCCCTGGACCGGCCGGGACCGCCCTGGAACGCCCGGGACCGCCTGGGACCGCCCAGGACCGCCCGGGACCGCCCGGGCCCGCGCGGGACCACCCAGGACCGCCCGGGACCGCCCCGGACCGCCCGGGACCGCCCGGGACCGCACGAGACCGCACGGGACCGCCCGGGACCGCCCGGGACCGCCTGGTACCGCCCAGGACCGCCGGGACCGCCCCGGACCGCCTGGGACCGCCCCGGACCACCCGGGACCGCCCTAGAACGCCCGGGACCGCCCGGGACCGCCCAGGACCGCCCCGGACCGCCCGGGACCGCCTCGGACCGCCCGGGACCGCCCAGGACCGCCCGGGACCGCCCTGGACCGCCCGGGACCGCCCGGGACCGCCCGGGACCACACCCGGATCGCCCGGGACCACCCGGGACCGCCCCAGACCGCCCGGGACCGCCCCTGACAGCCCGGGACCGCCCTGGAATGCCCGGGACCGCTCGGGACCGCCCGGGACCACCCGGACCGCCCGGGACCGCACCGGACCGCCCGGGACCGCCCGGGACCGCCCGGGACCGCCCGGGACCGCACGGGACCGCCCAGGACCGCCCCGGACCGCCCGGGACCACCCGGGACCGCCCTGGAACGCCCGGGACCGCCCGTGACCACCCGCGACCGCCCGGGACCGCCCAGGACCGCCCGGGACCGCCTGGGACCGCCCCGGACCGCCCGGGACCGCCTCGGACCGCCCGGGACCGCCCAGGACCGCCCGGGACCGCCCTGGACCGCCCTGGACCGCCCGGGACCGCCCTGGAACGCCCGGGACCGCCCGGGACCGCCCGGGACCGCCCGGGACCACCCGGGACCGCCCGGGACCGCGCAGGACCGCCCTGGAACGCCCGGGACCGCACGGGACCGCCCGGGACCGCCCTGGACCGCCCGGGACCGCCCTGGAACGCCCGGGACCGCCCGGGACCGCCCGGGACCGCCCGGGACCGCCTGGGACCGCCCGGGACCGCCCCAGACCGCCCGGAACCGCCCGGGACCGCCCGGGACCGCACGGGACCGCCCGGGACCGCCCGGGACCACCACGGACCGCCCGGGACCGCCCCGGACCGCCCGGGACCGCCCAGGACCGCCCGGGACCGCCCCGGACCACCCGGGACCGCCCCGGACAGCCCGGGACCGCCCTAGAACGCCCGAGACCGCCCGGGACCACCCGGGACCGCCCTGGAACGCCCGGGACCGCCCGGGACCGCCCGGGACCGCCCGGGACCGCCCGGGACCGCCAAGGACCGCCCTGGAACGCCCGGGACCGCCCAGGACCGCCCGGAACCGCCCTGGACCGCCCGGGACCGCCCGAGACCGCCCGGGACCGCCCGGGAACGCCCGGGACCGCCCCGGACCGCCCGGGACCGCACCCGGACCGCCCAGGACCACACCCGGACCGCCCGGTACCGCCCGGGACCGCCCCGAACCGCCCCGGACCGCCCGGGACCGCCCCTGACCGCCCGGGACCGCCCTGGAATGCCCGGGACCGCTCGGGACCGCCCGGGACCGCCCGGACCGCCCGAGACCGCCTCGGACCGCCCGGGACCGCCCAGGACCGCCCTGGAACGCCCGGGACTGCCCTGGAATGCCCGGGACCGCTCGGGACCGCCCGGGACCGCCCGGACCGCCCGGGACCGCCTCGGACCGCCGGGACCGCCCAGGACCGCCCTGGAATGCCCGGGACCGCCCGGGACCGCCTGGGACCGCTCTGGACCACCCTGGACCGCCCGGGACCGCCCTGGAACGCCCGGGACTGCCCGGGACCACCCGGGACCGCCCGGGACCGCCCGGGACCGCCGGAGACCACCCGCGACTGCCCGGGACCGCCCCGGACCGCCCGGGAACGCCCGGGACCGCCCGGGACCGCACGGGACCGCCCGGGACTGCCCGGGACCGCCCGGGACCGCCCCGGACCGCCTGGGACCGCCTCGGACCGCCCGGGACCGCCCAAGACCACCCGGGACCGCCCCGTATCGCCCGGGACCGCCCCGGACCGCCCGGGATCGCCCTAGAACGCCCGAGACCGCCCGGGACCACCCGGGACCGCCCCGGACCGCCCGGGACCGCCTCGGACCGCCCGGGACCGCCCAGGACCGCCCGGGACCGCCCTGGACCGCCCGGGACCGCCATGGAACGCCCGGGACCGCCCGGGACCGCCCGGGACCGCCCGGGACCGCCCGGGACCGCTCAGGACCGCCCTGGAACGCCCGGGACCGCCCGGGACCGCCCGGGACCACCCTGGACCGCCCGGGACCGCCCTGGAACGCCCGGGACCGCCCGGACCGCCCGGGACCGCCCGGGACCGCCCGGGACCGCATGGGACCGCCCGGGACCGCCCCAGACCGCCCGGGACCGCCCGGGAACGCACGGGACCGCCCGGGACCGCCCGGGACCGCCCGGGACCGCCCTGGCCCGCCCAGGACCGCCCTGGAATGCCCGGGACCGCCCGGGACCGCCCGGGACCGCCCGGGACCGCCCGGGACCGCCTGGGACCGCCCGGGACCGCCCCAGACCGCCCGGGACTGCCCGGGACCGCCCGGGACCGCACGGGACTGCCCGGGACCGCCCGGGACCGCCCGGGACCGCCTCGGACCGCCCGGGACCGCCTCGGACCGCCCGGGACCACCCAGGACCGCCCGGGACCGCCCCGGACCACCCGGGACCGCCCCGGACCGCCCGGGACTGCCCTAGAACGCCCGGGACCGCCCGGGACCGCCCGGGACCGCCCCGGACCGCCCGGGACCACCTCGGACCGCCCGGGACCGCCCAGGACTGCCCAGGACCGCCCTGGACCGCCCGCGACCGCCCTGGAATGCCCGGGACCACCCGGGACCGCCCGGGACCGCCCGGGACCGCCAAGGACCGCCCTGGAATGCCCGGAACCGCCCAGGACCGCCCAGAACCGCCCTGGACCGCCCGGGACCGCCCGAGACCGCCCGGGACCGCCCGGGACCGCCCGGGACCGCCCCAGACCGCCCGGGACCGCACCCGGACCGCCCAGGACCACACCCGGACCACCCGGGACCGCCCCGGACCGCCCAGGACCGCCCGGAACCTCCCGGGACCGCCCGGGATCGCCCGGGACCGCCCGGGACCGCCCCGGACCGCCCGTGACCGCCCGGGACCGCCCCGGACCGCCCGGGACCGCCTCGGACCGCCCGGGACCGCCTTGGACCGCCCGGGACCGCCCTGGAATGCCCGGGACCGCTCGGGACCACCCGGGATTGCCCGGACCGCCCGGGACCGCCTCGGACCGCCCGGGACCGCCCGGGACCGCCTGGACCGCCCGGGACCGCCTCGGACCGCCCGGGACCGCCCAGGACCGCCCTGGAATGCCCGGGACCGCCTGGGACCGCCCGGGACCGCCCTGGACCGCCCGGGACCGCCCTGGAACGCCTGGGACCGCCCGGGACCGCCCGGGACCGCCCGGGAACGCCCGGGACCGCCAGGGACCACCCGGGACCGCCCGGGACCGCCCCGGACCGCCCGGGACCGCCCGGGACCGCCTGGGACCACACGGGACCGCCCTGGACCGCCCGGGACCGCCCTGGAACGCCTGGGACCGCCCGGGACCGCCCGGGACCGCCCGGGAACGCCCGGGACCGCCCGGGACCACCCGGGACCGCCCGGGACCGCCCCGGACCGCCCGGGACCGCCCGGTACCGCCCGGGACCGCACGGGACCGCCCGGGACCGCCCGGGACCGCCCGGGACCGCCCCGGACCGCCCGGGACCGCCTCGGACCGCCCGGGACCGCCCCGGACCGCCCGGGACCGCCCCGGACCGCCCGGGACCACCCTAGAATGCCCGGGACCGCCCGGGACTGCCCAGGACCGCCCCGGACCGCCCGGGACCGCCTCGGACCGCCCGGGACCGCCCAGGACCGCCCTGGACCGCCCGGGACCGCCCTGGAACGCCCGGGACCGCCCGGGACTGCCCGGGACCGCCCGGGACCGCCCGGGACCGCCCGGGACCGCCCAGGACCGCCCGGGACCGCCTGGTACCGCCCGGGACCGCCCCAGACCGCCTGGGACCGCCCGGGACCGCCCGGGACCGCACGGGACCGCCCGGGACCGCCCGGGACCGCCCCGGACCGCCCGGGACTGCCTCGGACCGCCCGGGATCGCCCAGGACCGCCCGGAACCGCCCCGGACCACCCGCGACCACCCCGGACCGCCCGGGACCGCCCTAGAACGCCCGGGACCGCCAGGGACTGCCCGGGACCGCCCCGGACCGCCCGGGACCGCCTCGGACCGCCCGGGACCGCCCAGGACCGCCCGGGACCGCCCTGGACCGCCGGGGACCGCCCAGGACCGCCCGGGACCGCCCAGGACCGCCCGGGACCGCCTGGGACCGCCCCGGACCGCCCGGGACCGCCTCGGACCGCCCGGGACCGCCCAGGACTGCCCGGGACCGCCCTTGACCGCCATGGACCGCCCAGGACCGCCCTGGAACGCCCGGGACCGCCCGGGACCGCCCAGGACCGCCCGGGACCACCCGGGACTGCCCGGGACCGCGCGGGACCGCCCGGGACCGCCCGGGACCGCCCGGGACCGCCTGGGACCGCCCGGGACCGCCCCGGACCGCCCGGCACCGCCCGGGACCACCCGGGACCGCCCGGGACCGCCCAGGACCGGCTGGGACCGCCCTGGACCGCCCGAGACCGCCCTGGAACGCCCGGGACCGCCCGGGACCGCCCGGGACCGCCCGGGACCGCCATGGACCGCCCTGGAACGCCCGGGACCGCCCAGGACCGCCCGGAACCGCCCTGGACTGCCCGGGACCGCCCGAGACCGCCCGGGACCGCCCGGGACCGCCCGGGACCGCCCCGGACCGCCCGGGAACGCACCCGGACCGCCCAGGACCACACCCGGACCGCCCGGTACCGCCCGGGACCGCCCCGGACCGCCCGGGACTGCCCCTGACCGCCCGGGACCGCCCTAGAATGCCCGGGACCGCTCGGGACCGCCCGGGACCGCCCGGACCGCCCGGGACCGCCTCGGACCGCGCGGGACCGCCCAGGACCGCCCTGGAACACCCAGAACCGCCCGGGACCGCCTGGGACCGCCCTGGACCGCCCGTGACCGCCCTGGAACGCCCGGAACCGCCTGGGACCGCCCAGGACCGCCCGGGACCGCCCGGGCCCGCGCGGGACCACCCAGGACCGCCCGGGACCGCCCCGGACCGCCCGGGACCGCCCGGGACCGCACGAGACCGCACGGGACCGCCCGGGACCGCCCGGGACCGCCTGGGACCGCCCCGGACCGCCCGGGACCGCCTCGGACCGCCCGGTACCGCCCAGGACCGCCGGGACCGCCCCGGACCGCCTGGGACCGCCCCGGACCACCCGGGACCGCCCTAGAACGCCCGGACCGCCTCGGACCGCCCGGGACCGCCCGGGACCGCCCGGGCCCGCGCGGGACCACCCAGGACCGCCCGGGACCGCCCCGGACCGCCCGGAACCGCCCGGGACCGCACGAGACCGCACGGGACCGCCCGGGACCGCCCGGGACCGCCTGGGACCGCCCCGGACCGCCCGGGACCGCCTCGGACCGCCCGGTACCGCCCAGGACCGCCGGGACCGCCCCGGACCGCCTGGGACCGCCCCGGACCACCCGGGACCGCCCTAGAACGCCGGGGACCGCCCGGGACCGCCCAGGACCGCCCCGGACCGCCCGGGACCGCCTCGGACCGCCCGGGACTGCCCAGGACCGCCCGGGACCGCCCTGGACCGCCCGGGACCGCCCGGAACCGCCCGGGACCACACCCGGACCGCCCGGACCGCCCGGGACCGCCCCAGACCGCCCGGGACCGCCCCTGACAGCCCGTGACCGCCCTGGAATGCCCGGGACCGCTCGGGACCGCCCGGGACCGCCCGGACCGCCCGGGACCGCACCGGACCGCCCGGGACCGCCCGGGACCGCCCGGGACCGCCCGGGACCACACGGGACCGCCCAGGACCGCCCCGGACCGCCCGGGACCGCCCGGGACTGCCCTGGAACGCCCGGGACCGCCCGTGACCGCCCGCGACCGCCCGGGACCGCCCAGGACCGCCCGGGACGGCCTGGGACCGCCCCGGACCGCCCGGGACCGCCTCGGACCGCCCGGGACCGCCCAGGACCGCCCGGGACCGCCCTGGACCGCCCTGGACCGCCCGGGACCGCCCTGGAACGCCCGGGACCGCCCGGGACCGCCCGGGACCGCGCAGGACCGCCCTGGAACGCCCGGGACCGCACGGGACCGCCCGGGACCGCCCTGGACCGCCCGGGACCGCCCTGGAACGCCCGGGACCGCCCGGGACCGCCCGGGACCGCCCGGGACCGCCCGGGACCGCCTGGGACCGCCCGAGACCGCCCCAGACCGCCCGGGACCACCCGGGACCGCCCGGGACCGCACGGGACCGCCCGGGACCGCCCGGGACGACCACGGACCGCCCGGGACCGCCTCGGACCTCCCGGGACCGCCCAGGACCGCCCGGGACCGCCCCGGACCACCCGGGACCGCCCCGGACCGCCCGGGACCGCCCTAGAACGCCCGGGACCGCCCGGGACCGCCCGGGACCGCCCCGGACCGCCCGGGACCGCCCTGGACCGCCCGGGACCGCCCTGGAACGCCCGGGACCGCCCTGGACCGCCCGGGACCGCCCTGGAACGCCCGGGACCGCCCGGGACCGCCCGGGACCGCCTCGGACCGCGCGGGACCGCCCAGGACCGCCCTGGAACGCCCGGGACCGCCCGGGACCGCGTGGGACCGCCCTGGACCGCCCGGACCGCCCTGGAACGCCCGGACCGCCCGGACCGCCCGGGACCGCCTCGGACCGCGCGGGACCGCCCAGGACCGCCCTAGAACGCCCGGGACCGCCCGGGACCGCCTGGGACCGCCCTGGACCGCCCGGGACCGCCCTGGAACGCCCGGGACCGCCTGGGACCGCCCAGGACCGCCCGGGACCGCCCGGGACCGCGCGGGACCACCCAGGACCGCCCGGGACCACCCGGACCGCCCGGGACCGCCCGGGACCGCCCGGGACCGCACGGGACCGCACGGACCGGGACCGCCGGGACCGCCTGGGACCGCCCCGGACCGCCCGGGACCGCCTCGGACCGCCCGGTACCGCCCAGGACCACCGGGACCGCCCCGGACCGCCTGGGACCGCCCCGGACCGCCCGGGACCGCCCTAGAACGCCCGGGACCGCCCGGGACCGCCCAGGACCGCCCCGGACCGCCCGGGACCGCCTCGGACCGCCCGGGACCGCCCAGGACCGCCCGGGACCGCCCTGGACCGCGCGGGACCGCCCTAGAATGCCCGGGACCACCCGGGATCGCCCGAGACCGCCCGGGACCGCCCGGGACCGCCCGGGACCGCCCAGGACCGCCCTGGAACGCCCGGGACCGCCCAGGACCGCTCGGGACCGCCCTGGACCGCCCGGGACCGCCCTGGAACGCCCGGGACCGCCCGGGACCGCCCGGGACCGCCCGGGACCGCCCGGGACCGCCTGGGACCGCCCGGACCGCCCCGGACCGCCCGGCACCGCCCGGGACCACCCGGGACCGCCCGGGACCGCCCAGGACCGGCCGGGACCGCCCTGGACCGCCCGGGACCGCCCTGGAACGCCCGGGACCGCCCGGGACCGCCCGGGACCGCCCGGGACCGCCCGGGACCGCCAAGGACCGCCCTGGAACGCCTGGGACCGCCCAGGACCGCCCGGAACCGCCCTGGACTGCCCGGGACCGCCCGAGACCGCCCGGGACCGCCCGGGACCGCCCGGGACCGCCCCGGACCGCCCGGGACCGCACCCGGACCGCCCAGGACCACACCCGGACCGCCCGGTACCGCCCGGGACCGCCCCGGACCGCCCGGGACCGCCCCTGACCGCCCGGGACCGCCCTGGATGCCCGGGACCGCTCGGGACCGCCCGGGACCGCCCGGACCGCCCGGGACCGCCTCGGACCGCGCGGGACCGCCCAGGACCGCCCTGGAACGCCCAGAACCGCCCGGGACCGCCTGGGACCGCCCTGGACCGGCCGGGACCGCCCTGGAACGCCCGGGACCGCCTGGGACCGCCCAGGACCGCCCGGGACCGCCCGGGCCCGCGCGGGACCACCCAGGACCGCCCGGGACCGCCCCGGACCGCCCGGGACCGCCCGGGACCGCACGAGACCGCACGGGACCGCCCGGGACCGCCCGGGACCGCCTGGTACCGCCCAGGACCGCCGGGACCGCCCCGGACCGCCTGGGACCGCCCCGGACCACCCGGGACCGCCCTAGAACGCCCGGGACCGCCCGGGACCGCCCAGGACCGCCCCGGACCGCCCGGGACCGCCTCGGACCGCCCGGGACCGCCCAGGACCGCCCGGGACCGCCCTGGACCGCCCGGGACCGCCCGGGACCGCCCGGGACCACACCCGGATCGCCCGGGACCGCCCGGGACCGCCCCAGACCGCCCGGGACCGCCCCTGACAGCCCGGGACCGCCCTGGAATGCCCGGGACCGCTCGGGACCGCCCGGGACCGCCCGGACCGCCCGGGACCGCACCGGACCGCCCGGGACCGCCCGGGACCGCCCGGGACCGCCCGGGACCGCACGGGACCGCCCAGGACCGCCCCGGACCGCCCGGGACCACCCGGGACCGCCCTGGAACGCCCGGGACCGCCCGTGACCACCCGCGACCGCCCGGGACCGCCCAGGACCGCCCGGGACCGCCTGGGACCGCCCCGGACCGCCCGGGACCGCCTCGGACCGCCCGGGACCGCCCAGGACCGCCCGGGACCGCCCTGGACCGCCCTGGACCGCCCGGGACCGCCCTGGAACGCCCGGGACCGCCCGGGACCGCCCGGGACCGCCCGGGACCACCCGGGACCGCCCGGGACCGCGCAGGACCCGCCCTGGAACGCCCGGGACCGCACGGGACCGCCCGGGACCGCCCTGGACCGCCCGGGACCGCCCTGGAACGCCCGGGACCGCCCGGGACCGCCCGGGACCGCCCGGGACCGCCTGGGACCGCCCGGGACCGCCCCAGACCTCCCGGGACCGCCCGGGACTGCCCGGGACCGCACGGGACCGCCCGGGACCGCCCGGGACCACCACGGACCGCCCGGGACCGCCCCGGACCGCCCGGGACCGCCCAGGACCGCCCGGGACCGCCCCGGACCACCCGGGACCGCCCGGACAGCCCGGGACCGCCCTAGAACGCCCGAGACCGCCCGGGACCACCCGGGACCGCCCTGGAACGCCCGGGACCGCCCGGGACCGCCCGGGACCGACCGGGACCGCCCGGGACCGCCAAGGACCGACCTGGAACGCCCGGGACCGCCCAGGACCGCCCGGAACCGCCCTGGACCGCCCGGGACCGCCCGAGACCGCCCGGGACCGCCCGGGAACGCCCGGGACCGCCCCGGACCGCCCGGGACCGCACCCGGACCGCCCAGGACCACACCCGGACCGCCCGGTACCGCCCGGGACCGCCCCGAACCGCCCCGGACCGCCCGGGACCGCCCCTGACCGCCCGTGACCGCCCTGGAATGCCCGGGACCGCTCGGGACCGCCCGGGACCGCCCAGACCGCCCGAGACCGCCCGGGACCGCCCGGGACCGCCCGGGACCGCCCAGGACCGGCCGGGACCGCCCTGGACCGCCCGGGACCGCCCTGGAACGCCCGGGACCGCCCGGGACCGCCCGGGACCGCCCGGGACCGCCCGGGACCGCCAAGGACCGCCCTGGAACGCCTGGGACCGCCCAGGACCGCCCGGAACCGCCCTGGACTGCCCGGGACCGCCCGAGACCGCCCGGGACCGCCCGGGACCGCCCGGGACCGCCCCGGACCGCCCGGGACCGCACCCGGACCGCCCAGGACCACACCCGGACCGCCCGGTACCGCCCGGGACCGCCCCGGACCGCCCGGGACCGCCCCTGACCGCCCGGGACCGCCCTGGAATGCCCGGGACCGCTCGGGACCGCCCGGGACCGCCCGGACCGCCCGGGACCGCCTCGGACCGCGCGGGACCGCCCAGGACCGCCCTGGAACGCCCAGAACCGCCCGGGACCGCCTGGGACCGCCCTGGACCGGCCGGGACCGCCCTGGAACGCCCGGGACCGCCTGGGACCGCCCAGGACCGCCCGGGACCGCCCGGGCCCGCGCGGGACCACCCAGGACCGCCCGGGACCGCCCCGGACCGCCCGGGACCGCCCGGGACCGCACGAGACCGCACGGGACCGCCCGGGACCGCCCGGGACCGCCTGGTACCGCCCAGGACCGCCGGGACCGCCCCGGACCGCCTGGGACCGCCCCGGACCACCCGGGACCGCCCTAGAACACCCGGGACCGCCCGGGACCGCCCAGGACCGCCCCGGACCGCCCGGGACCGCCTCGGACCGCCCGGGACCGCCCAGGACCGCCCGGGACCGCCCTGGACCGCCCGGGACCGCCCGGGACCGCCCGGGACCACACCCGGATCGCCCGGGACCGCCCGGGACCGCCCCAGACCGCCAGGGACCGCCCCTGACAGCCCGGGACCGCCCTGGAATGCCCGGGACCGCTCGGGACCGCCCGGGACCGCCCGGACCGCCCGGGACCGCACCGGACCGCCCGGGACCGCCCGGGACCGCCCGGGACCGCCCGGGACCGCACGGGACCGCCCAGGACCGCCCCGGACCGCCCGGGACCACCCGGGACCGCCCTGGAACGCCCGGACCGCCCGTGACCACCCGCGACCGCCCGGGACCGCCCAGGACCGCCCGGGACCGCCTGGGACCGCCCCGGACCGCCCGGGACCGCCTCGGACCGCCCGGGACCGCCCAGGACCGCCCGGGACCGCCCTGGACCGCCCCGGACCGCCCGGGACCGCACCCGGACCGCCCAGGACCACACCCGGACTGCCCGGTACCGCCCGGGACCGCCCCGAACCGCCCCGGACCGCCCGGGACCGCCCCTGACCGCCCGTGACCGCCCTGGAATGCCCGGGACCGCTCGGGACCGCCCGGGACCGCCCAGACCGCCGAGACCGCCCGGGACCGCCCGGGACCGCCCGGGACCGCCCAGGACCGGCCGGGACCGCCCTGGACCGCCCGGGACCGCCCTGGAACGCCCGGGACCGCCCGGGACCGCCCGGACCGCCCGGGACCGCCCGGGACCGCCAAGGACCGCCCTGGAACGCCTGGGACCGCCCAGGACCGCCCGGAACCGCCCTGGACTGCCCGGGACCGCCCGAGACCGCCCGGGACCGCCCGGGACCGCCCGGGACCGCCCCGGACCGCCCGGGACCGCACCCGGACCGCCCAGGACCACACCCGGACCGCCCGGTACCGCCCGGGACCGCCCCGGACCGCCCGGGACCGCCCCTGACCGCCCGGGACCGCCCTGGAATGCCCGGGACCGCTCGGGACCGCCCGGGACCGCCCGGACCGCCGGGACCGCCTCGGACCGCGCGGGACCGCCCAGGACCGCCCTGGAACGCCCAGAACCGCCCGGGACCGCCTGGGACCGCCCTGGACCGGCCGGGACCGCCCTGGAACGCCCGGGACCGCCTGGGACCGCCCAGGACCGCCCGGGACCGCCCGGGCCCGCGCGGGACCACCCAGGACCGCCCGGGACCGCCCCGGACCGCCCGGGACCGCCCGGGACCGCACGAGACCGCACGGGACCGCCCGGGACCGCCCGGGACCGCCTGGTACCGCCCAGGACCGCCGGGACCGCCCCGGACCGCCTGGGACCGCCCCGGACCACCCGGGACCGCCCTAGAACACCCGGGACCGCCCGGGACCGCCCAGGACCGCCCCGGACCGCCCGGGACCGCCTCGGACCGCCCGGGACCGCCCAGGACCGCCCGGGACCGCCCTGGACCGCCCGGGACCGCCCGGGACCGCCCGGGACCACACCCGGATCGCCCGGGACCGCCCGGGACCGCCCCAGACCGCCCGGGACCGCCCCTGACAGCCCGGACCGCCCTGGAATGCCCGGGACCGCTCGGGACCGCCCGGGACCGCCCGGACCGCCCGGGACCGCACCGGACCGCCCGGGACCGCCCGGGACCGCCCGGGACCGCCCGGGACCGCACGGGACCGCCCAGGACCGCCCCGGACCGCCCGGGACCACCCGGGACCGCCCTGGAACGCCCGGGACCGCCCGTGACCACCCGCGACCGCCCGGGACCGCCCAGGACCGCCCGGGACCGCCTGGGACCGCCCCGGACCGCCCGGGACCGCCTCGGACCGCCCGGGACCGCCCAGGACCGCCCGGGACCGCCCTGGACCGCCCTGGACCGCCCGGGACCGCCCTGGAACGCCCGGGACCGCCCGGGACCGCCCGGGACCGCCCGGGACCACCCGGGACCGCCCGGAACCGCGCAGGACCGCCCTGGAACGCCCGGGACCGCACGGGACCGCCCGGGACCGCCCTGGACCGCCCGGGACCGCCCTGGAACGCCCGGGACCGCCCGGGACCGCCCGGGACCGCCCGGGACCGCCTGGGACCGCCCGGGACCGCCCCAGACCGCCCGGGACCGCCCGGGACCGCCCGGGACCGCACGGGACCGCCCGGGACCGCCCGGGGACCACCACGGACCGCCCGGGACCGCCCCGGACCGCCCGGGACCGCCCAGGACCGCCCGGGACCGCCCCGGACCACCCGGGACCGCCCCGGACAGCCCGGGACCGCCCTAGAACGCCCGAGACCGCCCGGGACCACCCGGGACCGCCCTGGAACGCCCGGGACCGCCCGGGACCGCCCGGGACCGACCGGGACCGCCCGGGACCGCCAAGGACCGCCCTGGAACGCCCGGGACCGCCCAGGACCGCCCGGAACCGCCCTGGACCGCCCGGGACCGCCCGAGACCGCCCGGGACCGCCCGGGAACGCCCGGGACCGCCCCGGACCGCCCGGGACCGCACCCGGACCGCCCAGGACCACACCCGGACCGCCCGGTACCGCCCGGGACCGCCCCGAACCACCCCGGACCGCCCGGGACCGCCCCTGACCGCCCGTGACCGCCCTGGAATGCCCGGGACCGCTCGGGACCGCCCGGGACCGCCCGGACCGCCCGAGACCGCCTCGGACCGCCCAGGACCGCCCAGGACCGCCCTGGAACGCCCGGGACCGCCCTGGAATGCCCGGGACCGCTCGGGACCGCCCGGGACCGCCCGGACCGCCCGGGACCGCCTCGGACCGCCGGGACCGCCCAGGACCGCCCTGGAATGCCCGGGACCGCCCGGGACCGCCTGGGACCGCTCTGGACCGCCCTGGACCGCCCGGGACCGCCCTGGAACGCCCGGGACTGCCCGGGACCACCCGGGACCGCCCGGGACCGCCCGGGACCGCCGGAGACCACCCGCGACTGCCCGGGACCGCCCGGACCGCCCGGGAACGCCCGGGACCGCCCGGGACCGCACGGGACCGCCCGGGACTGCCCGGGACCGCCCGGGACCGCCCCGGACCGCCTGGGACCGCCTCGGACCGCCCGGGACCGCCCAAGACCACCCGGGACCGCCCCGGACCGCCCCGGACCGCCCGGGACCGCCCTAGAACGCCCGAGACCGCCCGGGACCACCCGGGACCGCCCCGGACCGCCCGGGACCGCCTCGGACCGCCCGGGACCGCCCAGGACCGCCCGGGACCGCCCTGGACCGCCCGGGACCGCCATGGAACGCCCGGGACCGCCCGGGACCGCCCGGGACCGCCCGGGACCGCCCGGGACCGCCCAGGACCGCCCTGGAACGCCCGGGACCGCCCGGGACCGCCCGGGACCACCCTGGACCGCCCGGGACCGCCCTGGAACGCCCGGGACCGCCCGGACCGCCCGGGACCGCCCGGGACCGCCCGGGACCGCCTGGGACCGCCCGGGACCGCCCCAGACCGCCCGGGACCGCCCGGGACCGCACGGGACCGCCCGGGACCGCCCGGGACCGCCCGGGACCGCCCTGGCCCGCCCAGGACCGCCCTGGAATGCCCGGGACCGCCCGGGACCGCCCGGGACCGCCCGGGACCGCCCGGGACCGCCTGGGACCGCCCGGGACCGCCCCAGACCGCCCGGGACTGCCCGGGACCGCCCGGGACCGCACGGGACTGCCCGGGACCGCCCGGGACCGCCCGGGACCGCCTCGGACCGCCCGGGACCGCCTCGGACCGCCCGGGACCACCCAGGACCGCCCGGGACCGCCCCGGACCACCCGGGACCGCCCCGGACCGCCCGGGACTGCCCTAGAACGCCCGGGACCGCCCGGGACCGCCCGGGACCGCCCCGGACCGCCCGGGACCACCTCGGACCGCCCGGGACCGCCCAGGACTGCCCAGGACCGCCCTGGACCGCCCGCGACCGCCCTGGAATGCCCGGGACCACCCGGGACCGCCCGGGACCGCCCGGGACCGCCAAGGACCGCCCTGGAATGCCCGGAACCGCCCAGGACCGCCCAGAACCGCCCTGGACCGCCCGGGACCGCCCGAGACCGCCCGGGACCGCCCGGGACCGCCCGGGACCGCCCCAGACCGCCCGGGACCGCACCCGGACCGCCCAGGACCACACCCGGACCACCCGGGACCGCCCCGGACCGCCCAGGACCGCCCGGGACCTCCCGGGACTGCCCGGGATCGCCCGGGACCGCCCGGGACCGCCCCGGACCGCCCGTGACCGCCCGGGACCGCCCCGGACCGCCCGGGACCGCCTCGGACCGCCCGGGACCGCCTTGGACCGCCCGGGACCGCCCTGGAATGCCCGGGACCGCTCGGGACCACTCGGGATTGCCCGGACCGCCCGGGACCGCCTCGGACCGCCCGGGACCGCCCGGGACCGCCTGGACCGCCCGGGACCGCCTCGGACCGCCCGGGACCGCCCAGGACCGCCCTGGAATGCCCGGGACCGCCTGGGACCGCCCGGGACCGCCCTGGACCGCCCGGGACCGCCCTGGAACGCCTGGGACCGCCCGGGACCGCCCGGGACCGCCCGGGAACGCCCGGGACCGCCAGGGACCACCCGGGACCGCCCGGGACCGCCCCGGACCGCCCGGGACCGCCCGGGACCGCCCGGGACCACACGGGACCGCCCTGGACCGCCCGGGACCGCCCTGGAACGCCTGGGACCGCCCGGGACCGCCCGGGACCGCCCGGGAACGCCCGGGACCGCCCGGGACCACCCGGGACCGCCCGGGACCGCCCCGGACCGCCCGGGACCGCCCGGTACCGCCCGGGACCGCACGGGACCGCCCGGGACCGCCCGGGACCGCCCGGGACCGCCCCGGACCGCCCGGGACCGCCTCGGACCGCCCGGGACCGCCCCGGACCGCCCGGGACCGCCCCGGACCGCCCGGGACCACCCTAGAATGCCCGGGACCGCCCGGGACTGCCCGGGACCGCCCCGGACCGCCCGGGACCGCCTCGGACCGCCCGGGACCGCCCAGGACCGCCCTGGACCGCCCGGGACCGCCCTGGAACGCCCGGGACCGCCCGGGACTGCCCGGGACCGCCCGGGACCGCCCGGGACCGCCCGGGACCGCCCAGGACCGCCCGGGACCGCCTGGTACCGCCCGGGACCGCCCCAGACCGCCTGGGACCGCCTGGGACCGCCCGGGACCGCACGGGACCGCCCGGGACCGCCCGGGACCGCCCCGGACTGCCCGGGACTGCCTCGGACCGCCCGGGATCGCCCAGGACCGCCCGGAACCGCCCGGACCACCCGCGACCACCCCGGACCGCCCGGGACCGCCCTAGAACGCCCGGGACCGCCAGGGACTGCCCGGGACCGCCCCGGACCGCCCGGGACCGCCTCGGACCGCCCGGGACCGCCCAGGACCGCCCGGGACCGCCCTGGACCGCCCGGGACCGCCCGGGACCGCCCGGGACCGCCCGGGACCGCCTGGGACCGCCGGGACCGCCCCGGACCGCCCGGGACCGCACTGGACCGCCCGGGACCGCACGGGACCGCCCAAGACCGCCCCGGACCGCCCGGGACCGCCCGGCACCGCCCTGTAACGCCCGGGACCGCCGGGGACCGCCCAGGACTGCCCGGGACCGCCCAGGACCGCCCGGGACCGCCTGGGACCGCCCCGGACCGCCCGGGACCGCCTCGGACCGCCCGGGACCGCCCAGGACTGCCCGGGACCGCCCTTGACCGCCATGGACCGCCCAGGACCGCCCTGGAACGCCCGGGACCGCCCGGGACCGCCCAGGACCGCCCTGGACCACCCGGGACTGCCCGGGACCGCGCAGGACCGCCCTGGAACGCCCGGGACCGCCTGGGACCGCCCGGGACCGCCCTGGACCGCCCGTGACCGCCCTGGAACGCCCGGGACCGCCCGGGACCGCCCGGGACCGCCCGGGACCACCCGGGACCGCCCGGGACCGCCTGGGACCGCCCGGGACCGCCCCAGACCGCCCGGGACCGCCCGGGACCGCCCGGGACCGCCCAGGACCGCCCTGGACCACCCGGGACTGCCCGGGACCGCGCAGGACCGCCCTGGAACGCCCGGGACCGCCTGGGACCGCCCGGGACCGCCCTGGACGCCCGGGACCGCCCTGGAACGCCCGGGACCGCCCGGGACCGCCCGGGACCGCCCGGGACCACCCGGGACCGCCCGGGACCGCCTGGGACCGCCCGGGACCGCCCCAGACCGCCCGGGACCGCCCGGGACCGCCCGGGACCGCACGGGACCGCCCGGGACCCGCCCGGGACCGCGCCGGACCGCCCGGGACCGCCTCGGACCGCCCGCCCAGGACCGCCCGGGACCGCCTGGACCGCCCCGGACCGCCCGGGACCGCCTCGGACCACCCGGGACCGCCCAGGACCGCCCGGGACCGCCCTGGACCGCCCTGGACCGCCCACGACCGCCCTGGAACGCCCGGGACCGCCCGGGACCGCCCGGGACCGCCCGGGACCACCCGGGACCGCCCGGGACCGCGCAGGACCGCCCTGGAACGCCCGGGACCGCCCGGGACCGGTCGGGACCGCCCTGGACCGCCCGGGACCGCCCTGGAACGCCCGGGACCGCCCGGGACCGCCCGGGACCGCCCGGGACCGCCCGGGACCGCTGGGACCGCCCGGGACCGCCCCAGACCGCCCAGGACCGCCCGGGACCGCCCGGGACCGCACGGGACCGCCCGGACCGCCCGGGACCACCCCAGACCGCCAGGGACCGCCTCGGACCGCCCGGGACCGCCCAGGACCGCCCGGGACCGCCTTGGACCACCCGGGACCGTCCGGGACCGCCCGGGACCGCCCGGGACCGCCCGGGACCGCCCGGGACCGCCCGGGACCGCCTGGCACCGCCCGGGACCGCCCCAGACCGCCCGGGACCGCCCGGGACCGCCCGGGACCGCACGGGACCGCCCGGGACCGCCCGGGACCGCCCCGGACCGCCGGGCCGCCTCAGACCGCCCGGGACTGCCCAGGACCGCCCGGGACCGCACGGACCACCCGGGACCGCCCCGGACCGCCCGGGACTGCCCTAGAACGCCCGGGACCGGCCGGGACCGCCCGGGACCGCCCCGGACCACCCGGAACCGCCTCGGACCGCCCGGGACCGCCCAGGACCGCCCGGGACCGCCCTGGACCGCCCGCGACTGCCCTGGAACGCAAGGGACCGCCCGGGACCGCCTGGGACCGCCCGGGACCGCCGGGACCGCCAAGGACCGCCCTGGAACGCCCGGGACCGCCCCAGGACCGCCCGGAACCGCCCTGGACCGCCCGGGACCGCCCGAGACCGCCTGGGACCGCCCGGGACCGCCCGGGACCGCCCCGAACCGCCCGGAACCGCACCCGGACCGCCCAGGACCACACCCGGACCGCCCGGGACCGCCCGGGACCACCCCTGACCGCCCGGACCGCCCCTGACCGCCCGGGACCGCCCTGGAATGCCCGGGACCGCTCGGGACCGCCCGGGACCGCCCGGACCGCCCCGGGACCGCACCGGACTGCCCGGGACCGCCTGGGACCGCCCGGGACCGCCCGGGACCGCACGGACCGCCCAGGACCACCCCGGACCGCCCGGGACCGCCCGGGACCGCCCTGGAACGCCCGGGACCGCCCGTGACCGCCCGGGACCGCCCGGGACCGCCCAGGACCGCCCGGGACCGCCTGGGACCGCCCCGGACCGCCCGGGACCGCCTCGGACCACCCGGACCGCCCAGGACCGCCCGGGACCGCCCTGGACCGCCCTGGACCGCCCGGGACCGCCCTGGAACGCCCGGGACCGCCCGGGACCGCCCGGGGCCGCCCGGGACCACCCGGGACCGCCCGGGACCGCGCAGGACCGCCCTGGAACGCCCGGGGACCGCCCGGGACCGCCCGGGACCACCCTGGACCGCCCGGGACCGCCCTGGAACGCCCGGGACCGCCCGGGACCGCCCGAGACCGCCCGGGACCGCCTGGGACCGCCCGGGACCGCCCCAGACCGCCCGGGACCGCCCGGGACCGCCCGGGGACCGCACGGGACCGCCCGGGACCGCCCGGGACCACCCCGGACCGCCGGGGACCTCCTCGGACTGCCCGGGACCGCCCAGGACCGCCCGGGACCGCCCCGGACCACCCGGGACCGCCCCGGACCGCCCGGGACCGCCCTAGAACGCCCGGGACCGCCCGGGACCGCCCTGGACCGCCCCGGACCGCCCGGAACCGCCTCGGACCGCCGGGACCGCCCAGGACCGGCCGAGACCGCCCTGGACCGCCCGGGACCGCCCTGGAACGCCCGGGACCGCCCGGGACCGCCCGGGGACCGCCCGGGACCGCCAAGGACCGCCCTGAACGCCCGGGACCGCCCAGGACCGCCCAAAACCGCCCTGGACCGCCCGGGACCGCCCGAGACCGCCCGGGACCGGCCAGGACCGCCCGGGACCACCCCGGACCGCCCGGGACCGACCCAGACCGCCCAGGACCACACCCGGACCGCCCGGTACCGCCTGGGACCGCCCCGGACCGCCCGGGACCGCCCCTGACCGCCCGGGACCGCCTTGGAATGCCCGGGACCGCTCGGGACCGCCCGGACCGCCCGGACCGCCCGGGACCGCCTCGGACCGCGCGGGACCGCCCAGGACCGCCCTGGAATGCCCGGGACCGCCCGGGACCGCCTGAGACCGCCCTGGACCGCCCGGGACCGCCCTGGAACGCCGGGACCGCCTGGGACCGCCCAGGACCGCCCGGGACCGCCCGGGACCGTGCGGGACCACCCAGGACCGCCCGGGACCACCCCGGACCGCCCGGGACCGCCCGGGACCGCACGGGACCGCACGGGACCCCCGGGACCGCCCGGGACCGCCTGGGACCGCCCCGGACCGCCCGGGACCGCCTCGGACCGCCCGGTACCGCCCAGGACCGCCGGGACCGCCCCGGACCACCTGGGACCGCCTCGGACCGCCCGGGACCGCCCTAGAACGCCCGGGACCGCCCGGGACCGCCCAGAACCGCCCGGACCGCCCGGGACCGCCTCGGACCGCCCGGGACCGCCCAGGACCGCCCGGGACCGCCCTGGACCCGCGCGGGACCGCCCTGGAATGCCCGGGACCACCCGGGATCGCCCGGGACCGCCCGGGACCACCCGGGACCGCCCGGGACCGCCCAGGACCGCCCTGGAACGCCCGGGACCGCCCGGGACCGCTCGGGACCGCCCTGGGACCGCCCGGGACCGCCCTGGAACGCCCGGGACCGCCCGGGACCGCCCGGGACCGCCCGGGACCGCCCGGGACCGCCTGGGACCGCCCGGGACCGCCCCGGACCGCCCGGCACCGCCCGGACCACCCGGGACCGCCCGGGACCGCCCAGGACCGGCTGGGACCGCCCTGGACCGCCCGAGACCGCCCTGGAACGCCCGGGACCGCCCGGGACCGCCCGGGACCGCCCGGGACCGCCCGGGACCGCCCGGGACCGCCATGGACCGCCCTGGAACGCCCGGGACCGCCCAGGACCGCCCGGAACCGCCCTGGACTGCCGGGACCGCCCGAGACCGCCCGGGACCGCCCGGGACCGCCCGGGACCGCCCCGGACCGCCCGGGAACGCACCCGGACCGCCCAGGACCACACCCGGACCGCCCGGTACCGCCCGGGACCGCCCCGGACCGCCCGGACTGCACCTGACCGCCCGGGACCGCCCTGGAATGCCCGGGACCGCTCGGGACCGCCCGGGACCGCCCGGACCGCCCGGGACCGCCTCGGACTGCGCGGGACCGCCCAGGACCGCCTGGAACGCCCAGAACCGCCCGGGACCGCCTGGGACCGCCCTGGACCGCCCGGGACCGCCCTGGAACGCCCGGGACCGCCTGGGACCGCCCAGGACCGCCCGGGACCGCCCGGGCCCGCGCGGGACCACCCAGGACCGCCCGGGACCGCCCCGGACCGCCGGGACCGCCCGGGACCGCACGAGACCGCACGGGACCGCCCGGGACCGCCCGGGACCGCTTGGGACCGCCCCGGACCGCCCGGGACCGCCTCGGACCGCCCGGTACCGCCCAGGACCGCCAGGACCGCCCCGGACCGCCTGGGACCGCCCCGGACCACCCGGGACCGGCCCTAGAACGCCCGGGACCGCCTCGGACCGCCCGGGACCGCCCGGGACCGCCCGGGCCCGCGCGGGACCACCCAGGACCGCCCGGGACCGCCCGGACCGCCCGGAACCGCCCGGGACCGCACGAGACCGCACGGGACCGCCCGGGACCGCCCGGGACCGCCTGGGACCGCCCCGGACCGCCCGGGACCGCCTCGGACCGCCCGGTACCGCCCAGGACCGCCAGGACCGCCCCGGACCGCCTGGGACCGCCCCGGACCCACCCGGGACCGCCCTAGAACGCCGGGACCGCCCGGGACCGCCCAGGACCGCCCGGACCGCCCGGGACCGCCTCGGACCGCCCGGGACCGCCCAGGACCGCCCGGGACCGCCCTGGACCGCCCGTGACCGCCCGGGACCGCCCGGGACCACACCCGGACCGCCCGGGACCGCCCGGGACCGCCCCAGACCGCCCGGGACCGCCCCTGACAGCCCGTGACCGCCCTGGAATGCCCGGGGACCGCTCGGGACCGCCCGGGACCGCCCGGACCGCCCGGGACCGCACCGGACCGCCCGGGACCGCCCGGGACCGCCCGGGACCGCCCGGGACCGCACGGGACCGCCCAGGACGCCCCGGACCGCCCGGGACCGCCCGGGACTGCCCTGGAACGCCCGGGACCGCCCGTGACCGCCCGCGACCGCCCGGGACCGCCCAGGACCGCCCGGGACGGCCTGGGACCGCCCCGGACCGCCCGGGACCGCCTCGGACCGCCCGGGACCGCCCAGGACCGCCCGGGACCGCCCTGGACCGCCCTGGACCGCCCGGGACCGCCCTGGAACGCCCGAGACCGCCCGGGACCGCCCGGGACCGCGCAGGACCGCCCTGGAACGCCCGGGACCGCACGGGACCGCCGGGACCGCCCTGGACCGCCCGGGACCGCCCTGGAACGCCCGGGACCGCCCGGGACCGCCCGGGACCGCCCGGGACCGCCCGGGACCGCCTGGGACCGCCCGAGACGCCCCAGACCGCCCGGGACCGCCCGGGACCGCCCGGGACCGCACGGGACCGCCCGGGACCGCCCGGGACCACCACGGACCGCCCGGGACCGCCTCGGACCGCCCGGGACCGCCCAGGACCGCCCGGGACCGCCCCGGACCACCCGGGACCGCCCCGGACCGCCCGGGACCGCCCTAGAACGCCGGGACCGCCCGGGACCGCCCGGGACCGCCCCGGACCGCCGGGACCGCACTGGACCGCCCGGGACCGCCCTGGAACGCCCGGGACCGCCCTGGACCGCCCGGACCGCCCTGGAACGC
Organism: Petromyzon marinus; assembly: GCF_048934315.1. Taxonomy (NCBI): domain Eukaryota; kingdom Metazoa; phylum Chordata; class Hyperoartia; order Petromyzontiformes; family Petromyzontidae; genus Petromyzon; species Petromyzon marinus. The sequence continues at coordinate 45,061 of NW_027423532.1, forward strand.
CCGGGCCGCCCGGGACCGCCCGGGACCGCCTCGGACCGCGCGGGACCGCCCAGGACCGCCCTGGAATGCCCGGGACCGCCCGGGACCGCGTGGGACCGCCCTGGACCGCCCGGACCGCCCTGGAACGCCCGGGACCGCCCGGACCGCCCGGGGACCGCCTCGGACCGCGCGGGACCGCCCAGGACCGCCCTAGAACGCCCGGGACCGCCCGGGACCGCCTGGGACCGCCCTGGACCGCCCGGGACCGCCCTGGAACGCCGGACCCGCCTGGGACCGCCCAGGACCGCCCGGGACCGCCCGGGACCGCGCGGGACCACCCAGGACCGCCCGGGACCACCCGGGCCGCCCGGACCGCCCGGGACCGCACGGGACCGCACGGACCGCCCGGGACCGCCGGACCGCCTGGGACCCCCCCGGACCGCCCGGGACCGCCTCGGACCGCCCGGTACCGCCCAGGACCACCGGGGACCGCCCCGGACCGCCTGGGACCGCCCCGGACCGCCCGGGACCGCCCTAGAACGCCCGGGACCGCCCGGGACCGCCCAGGACCGCCCCGGACCGCCCGGGACCGCCTCGGACCGCCCGGGACCGCCCAGGACCGCCCGGGACCGCCCTGGACCGCGCGGGACCGCCCTAGAATGCCCGGGACCACCCGGGATCGCCCGGGACCGCCCGGGACCACCCGGGACGGCCCGGGACCGCCCAGGACCGCCCTGGAACGCCCGGGACCGCCCAGGACCGCTCGGGACCGCCCTGGACCGCCCGGGACCGCCCTGGAACGCCCGGGACCGCCCGGGACCGCCCGGGACTGCCCGGGACCGCCCGGGACCGCCTGGGACCGCCCGGGACCGCCCCGGACCACCCGGCACCGCCCGGGACCCCGGGACCGCCCGGGACCGCCCAGGACCGGCCGGGACCGCCCTGGACCGCCCGGGACCGCCCTGGAACGCCCGGGACCGCCCGGACCGCCCGGGACCGCCCGGGACCGCCTGGGACCGCCAAGGACCGCCCTGGAACGCCCGGGACCGCCCAGGACCGCCCGGAACTGCCCTGGACTGCCCGGGACCGCCCGAGACCGCCCGGGACCGCCCGGGACCGCCCGGGACCGCCCCGGACCGCCCGGGACCGCACCCGGACCGCCCAGGACCACACCCGGACCGCCCGGTACCGCCCGGGACCGCCCCGGACCGCCCGGGACCGCCCTGACCGCCCGGGACTGCCTGGAATGCCCGGGACCGCTCGGGACCGCCCGGGACCGCCCGGACCGCCCGGGACCGCCTCGGACCGCGCGGGACCGCCCAGGACCGCCCTGGAATGCCCAGAACCGCCCGGGACCGCCTGGGACCCCCCTGGACCGGCCGGGACCGCCCTGGAACGCCCGGGACCTCCTGGGACCGCCCAGGACCGCCCGGGACCGCCCGGGCCCGCGCGGGACCACCCAGGACCGCCCGGGACCGCCCCGGACCGCCCGGGACCGCCCGGACCGCACGAGACCGCACGGGACCGCCCGGGACCGCCCGGGACCGCCTGGGACCGCCCCGGACCGCCCGGGACCGCCTCGGACCGCCCGGTACCGCCCAGGACCGCCGGGACCGCCCCGGACCGCCTGGAACCGCCCCGACCACCCGGGACCGCCCTAGAACGCCGGGACCGCCCGGGACCGCCCAGGACCGCCCCGGACCGCCCGGGACCGCCTCGGACCGCCCGGGACCGCCCAGGACCGCCCGGGACCGCCCTGGACCGCCCGGGACCGCCCGGGACCGCCCGGGACCACACCCGGACCGGCCGGGACCGCCCTGGACCGCCCGGGACCGCCCTGGAACGCCCGGGACCGCCCGGGACCGCCCGGGACCGCCCGGGACCGCCCGGGACCGCCAAGGACCGCCCTGGAACGCCCGGGACCGCCCAGGACCGCCCGGAACCGCCCTGGACTGCCCGGGACCGCCCGAGACCGCCCGGGACCTCCCGGGACCGCCCGGGACCGCCCCGGACCGCCCGGGACCGCACCCGGACCGCCCAGGACCACACCCGGACCGCCCGGTACCGCCCGGGACCGCCCCGGACCGCCCGGGACCGCCCCTGACCGCCCGGGACCGCCCTGGAATGCCCGGGACCGCTCGGGACCGCCCGGGACCGCCCGGACCGCCCGGGACCGCCTCGGACCGCGCGGGACCGCCCAGGACCGCCCTGGAACGCCCAGAACCGCCCGGGACCGCCTGGGACCGCCCTGGACCGGCCGGGACCGCCCTGGAACGCCCGGGACCACCTGGGACCGCCCAGGACCGCCCGGGACCGCCCGGGCCCGCGCGGGACCACCCAGGACCGCCCGGGACCGCCCCGGACCGCCCGGGACCGCCCGGGACCGCACGAGACCGCACGGGACCGCCCGGGACCGCCCGGGACCGCTGGGACCGCCCCGGACCGCCCGGGACCGCCTCGGACCGCCCGGTACCGCCCAGGACCGCCGGGACCGCCCCGGACCGCCTGGAACCGCCCGGACCACCCGGGACCGCCCTAGAACGCCCGGGACCGCCCGGGACCGCCCAGGACCGCCCCGGACCGCCCGGACCCGCCTCGGGACCGCCCGGGACCGCCCAGGACCGCCCGGGACCGCCCTGGACCGCCCGGGACCGCCCGGGACCGCCCGGGACCACACCCGGACCGCCCGGGACCGCCCGGGACCGCCCCAGACCGCCCGGGACCGCCCCTGACAGCCCGGGACCGCCCTGGAATGCCCGGGACCGCTCGGGACCGCCCGGGACCGCCCGGACCGCCCGGGACCGCACCGGACCGACCGGGACCGCCCGGGACCGCCCGGGACCGCCCGGGACCGCACGGGACCGCCCAGGACCGCCCCGGACCGCCCGGGACCACCCGGGACCGCCCTGGAACGACCGGGACCGCCCGTGACCACCCGCGACCGCCCGGGACCGCCCAGGACCGCCCGGGACCGCCTGGGACCGCCCCGGACCGCCCGGGACCGCCTCGGACCGCCCGGGACCGCCCAGGACCGCCCGGGACCGCCCTGGACCGCCCTGGACCGCCCGGGACCGCCCTGGAACGCCCGGGACCGCCCGGGACCGCCCGGGGACCGCCCGGGACCACCCGGGACCGCCCGGGACCGCGCAGGACCGCCCTGGAATGCCCGGGACCGCACGGGATTGCCCGGGACCGCCCTGGACCGCCCGGGACCGCCTTGGAACGCCCGGGACCGCCCGGGACCGCCCGGGACCGCCCCGGGACCGCCTGGGACCGCCCGGGACCGCCCCAGACCGCCCGGGACCGCCCGGGACCGCCCGGGACCGGACGGGACCGCCCGGGACCGCTCGGGACCACCACGGACCGCCCGGGACCGCCCCGGACCGCCCGGGACCGCCCAGGACCGCCCGGGACCGCTCCGGACCACCCGGGACCGCCCCGGACCGCCCCGGACCGCCCTGGAACGCCCGGGACCGCCCGGACCGCCCGGGACCGCCTCGGACCGCGCGGGACCGCCCAGGACCGCCCTAGAACGCCCGGGACCGCCCGGGACCGCCTGGGACCGCCCTGGACCGCCCGGGGACCGCCCTGGAACGCCCGGGACTGCCTGGGACCGCCCAGGACCGCCCGGGACCGCCCGGGACCGCGCGGGACCACCCAGGACCGCCCGGACCACCCCGGACCGCCCGGGACCGCCCGGGACCGCACGGGACCGCACGGGACCGCCCGGGACCGCCGGGACCGCCTGGGACCGCCCGGACCGCCCGGGACCGCCTCGGACCGCCCGTTACCGCCCAGGACCACCGGGACCGCCCCGGACCGCCTGGGACCGCCCCGGACCGCCCGGACCGCCCTAGAACGCCCGGGACCGCCCGGGACCGCCCAGGACCGCCCCGGACCGCCCGGGACCGCCTCGGACCGCCCGGGACCGCCCAGGACCGCCCGGGACCGCCCTGGACCGCGCGGGACCGCCCTAGAATGCCCGGGACCACCCGGGATCGCCCGGGACCGCCCGGGACCGCCCGGGACCGCCAGGGACCGCCCAGGACCGCCTGGAACGCCCGGACCGCCCAGGACTGCTCGGGACCGCCCTGGACCGCCCGGGACCGCCCTGGAACGCCCGGGACCGCCCGGGACCGCCCGGGACCGCCCGGGACCGCCGGGACCGCCTGGGACCGCCCGGGACCGCCCCGGACCGCACGGCACCGCCCGGACCACCCGGACCGCCCGGACCGCCCAGGACCGGCCGGGACCGCCCTGGACCGCCCGGGACCGCCCTGGAACGCCCGGGACCGCCCGGGACCGCCCGGGACCGCCCGGGACCGCCAAGGACCGCCCTGGAACGCCCGGGACCGCCCAGGACCGCCCGGAACCGCCCTGGACTGCCCGGGACCGCCCGAGACCGCCCGGGACCGCCCGGGACCGCCCGGGACCGCCCCGGACCGCCCGGGACCGCACCCGGACCGCCCAGGACCACACCCGGACCGCCCGGTACCGCCCGGGACCGCCCCGGACCGCCCGGGACCGCCCCTGACCGCCCGGGACCGCCCTGGAATGACCGGGACCGCTCGGACCGCCCGGGACCGCCCGGACCGCCCGGGACCGCCTCGGACCGCGCGGGACCGCCCAGGACCGCCCTGGAACGCCCAGAACCGCCCGGGACCGCCTGGGACCGCCCTGGACCGGCCGGGACCGCCCTGGAACGCCCGGGACCTCCTGGGACCGCCCAGGACCGCCCGGGGACCGCCCGGGCCCGCGCGGGACCACCCAGGACCGCCCGGGACCGCCCAGGACCGCCCGGGACCGCCCGGGACCGCACGAGACCGCACGGGACCGCCCGGGACCGCCCGGGACCGCCTGGGACCGCCCCGGACCGCCCGGGACCGCCTCGGACCGCCCGGTACCGCCCAGGACCGCCGGGACCGCCCCGGACCGCCTGGAACCGCCCCGGACCACCCGGACCGCCCTAGAACGCCCGGGACCGCCCGGGACCGCCCAGGACCGCCCCGGACCGCCCGGGACCGCCTCGGACCGCCCGGGACCGCCCAGGACCGCCCGGGACCGCCCTGGACCGCCCGGGACCGCCCGGGACCGCCCGGGACCACACCCGGTCCGCCCGGGACCGCCCGGGACCGCCCCAGACCGCCCGGGACCGCCCCTGACAGCCCGGGACCGCCCTGGAATGCCCGGGACCGCTCGGGACCGCCCGGGACCGCCCAGACCGCCCGGGACCGCACCGGACCGACCGGGACCGCCCGGGACCGCCCGGGACCGCCCGGGACCGCACGGGACCGCCCAGGACCGCCCCGGACCGCCCGGGACCACCTGGGACCGCCCTGGAACGACCGAGACCGCCCGTGACCACCCGCGACCGCCCGGGACCGCCCAGGACCGCCCGGGACCGCCTGGGACCGCCCCGGACCGCCCGGGACCGCCTCGGACCGCCCGGGACCGCCCAGGACCGCCCGGGACCGCCCTGGACCGCCCTGGACCGCCCGGGACCGCCCTGGAACGCCCGGGACCGCCCGGGACCGCCCGGGACCGCCCGGGACCACCCGGGACCGCCCGGGACCGCGCAGGACCGCCCTGGAACGCCCGGGACCGCACGGACCGCCCGGGACCGCCCTGGACCGCCCGGGACCGCCCTGGAACGCCCGGGACCGCACGGGACCGCCCGGGACCGCCCGGGACCGCCCCGGGACCGCACGGGACCGCCCGGGACCGCCCCGGACCACCCGGGACCGCCCCGGACCGCCCGGACCGCCCTAGAACGCCCGGACCGCCGGGACCGCCCGGGACCGCCCCGGACCGCCCGGGGACCGCCCTGGACCCCCGGGACCGCCCTGGAACCGCCCGGGACCGCCCTGGACCGCCCGGGACCGCCCTGGAACGCCCGGGACCGCCCGGGACCGCCCGGGACCGCCCGGGACCGCCCGGGACCGCCAAGGACCGCCCTGGAACGCCCGGGACCGCCCAGGACCGCCCGGAACCGCCCTGGACCGCCCGGGACCGCCCGAAACCGCCCGGGACCGCCCCGGACCGCCCGGGACCGCCCGGGACCGCGCGGGACCGCACGGGACCGCCCGGGACCGCCCGGGACCGCCTGGGACCGCCTCGGACCGCCCGGGACCGCCTCGGACTGCCCGGTACCGCCCAGGACCGCCAGGACCGCCCCGGACCGCCCGGGACTGCCCCGGACCGCCCGGGACCGCCCTAGAACGCCCGGGACCGCCCGGGACGGCCCAGGACCGCCCCGGACCGCCCGGGACCGCCTCGTACCGCCCGGGACCGCCCAGGACCGCCCGGGACCGCCCTGGACCGCGCGGGACCGCCCTGGAACGCCCGGGACCGCCCGGGATGGCCCGGGACCGCCCGGGACCGCCCGGGACCGCCCGGGACCGCCCAGGACCGCCCTGGAACGCCCGGGACCGCCCGGGACCGCTCGGGACCGCCCTGGACCGCCCGGGACCGCCCTGGAACGTCCGGGACCGCCCGGGACCCGCCCGGGACCGCCCGGGACCGCCCGGGACCGCCTGGGACTGCCCAGGACCGCCCCGGACCGCCCGGCACCGCCCGGGACCACCCGGGACCACACGGGACCGCCCGGGACCGCCCAGGACCGCCCAGGAGCGCCCGGGACCAGCCGGGACCGCCCGGGACCGCCCGGGACCGCCGGGACCGGCCGGGACCGCCCCGGACCGCCCGGGACCGCCCCGGACCACCCGGGACGGCCCCGGACCGCCCAGGACTGCCCCGGACTGCCCGGGAACGCCCGGGACTGCCTGGGACCGCCCCGGACCGCCCGGGACCGCCCGGGACTGCCCCGGACCGCCCCGGACCGCCCGGGACCGCCTCGGACGCCTGGGACCGCCCCGGACCACCCGGTACCGCCTCGGACCGCCCGGGACCGCCCCGGACCACCCCGGACCGCCCCGGGACCGCCCCGGACCGCCCGGGACCGCCCCGGACCGCCCGGGACCGCCCGGGACCGCCCGGGACCGCCCCGGACCAGCCCGGGACCGCCCAGGACCGCCCGGGACCGCCCAGGACTGCCCGGGGACCGCCCGGGACCGCCGGAACCGCCCTGGACCGCCCGGGACCGCCCCGGACCGCCCGGGACCGCCCCGGACTGCCCGGGACTGCCCCGGACCGCCCGGGACCGCCCCGGACCGCCCGGGACCGCCGGGACCGTCCGGCACCGCCCGAGACTGCCCTGGACCGCCCGGGACCGCCCGGGACCGCCCTGGAACGCCCCGGACCGCCCGGGTCCGGTCCGGACCGCCCGGGACCGCCCCGGACCGCCCGGGACCGCCCGGACCAGCCCGGACCGCCCGGGACCGCCGCGGACCGCCCCGGACCGCCCGGGACCGCCCCGGACCACCCCGGACCGCCCGGGACCGCCGCGGACCGCCGGGACCGCCCCGACCGCCCGGGAACGCCCGGGACCGCCCGGGACCGCCCCGGACCGCCCGGAACCGCCCGGGACCGCCCGGGACTGCCCGGGACCGCCGGGGACGGCCCGGGACCGCCCGGACCGCCCGGGACCGGCCCAAACCGCCGGGGACCGCCCGGGACCGCCCGGGACTGACCCGGACCGCCCGGGACCGCCTGGGACCGCCCCGGACCGCCCCGGACCGCCCGGGACCGCCCGGGACCGCCCGGACCGCCCGGGACCGCCCGGACCGCCCGGGACCGCCTGGGAGCGCCCGGGACCGCCCGGGACCGCCCGGGACCGCCCCGGGACCGCCCCGGAGCGCCCGGGACCGCCCCAGACCGCCCGGGACCACCCCGGACCGCCCGGGGACCGCCCTGGACCGCCCGGGACCGCCCCGGACTGCCCGGGACCGCCCCGGACCGCCCGGGACCGCCCCGGACCGCCCGGGACCGCCCCGGACCGCCCGGGCCGCCCGGGACCGCCCTGGACCGCCCGGGACCGCCCAGGACCGCCCGGGACCGCCCGGGACCGCCCGGGAGCGCCCGGGACCACCCCGGACCGCCCGGGACCGCCCCGGACCGCCCGGGACCGCCCCGGACCACCCGGGACCGCCCCGGACCGCCCGGGACCGCCCCGGACCGCCCGGGACCGCCCCGGACCACCCGGGACCGCCCAGGACCGCCCGGGACCGCCCGGGACTGCCCGGGACCGCCCGGGACCGCCCAGGACCGCCCTGGACCGCCCGGGACCGCCCCGACCGCCCGGGACCGCCCCGGACCGCCCGGGACCGCCCGGGACCGTCCGGCACCGCCCGAGACTGCCCTGGACCGCCCCGGGACCGCCCGGGACCGCCCCGGAGCGCCCGGGACCGCCCCAGACCGCCCGGGACCACCCCGGACCGCCCGGGACCGCCCTGGACCGCCCGGGACCGCCCCGGACTGCCCGGGACCGCCCCGGACCGCCCGGGACCGCCCCGGACCGCCCGGGACCGCCCCGGACCGCCCGGGGCCGCCCGGGACGCCCTGGACCGCCCGGGACCGCCCAGGACCGCCCGGGACCGCCCGGGACCGCCCGGGAGCGCCCGGGACCACCCGGACCGCCCGGGACCGCCCCGGACCGCCCGGGACCGCCCCGGACCACCCGGGACCGCCCCGGACCGCCCGGGACCGCCCCGGACCGCCCGGGACCGCCCCGGACCACCCGGGACCGCCCAGGACCGCCCGGGACCGCCCGGGACTGCCCGGGACCGCCCGGGACCGCCCAGGACCGCCCTGGACTGCCCGGGACTGCCCCGGACCGCCCGGGACCGCCCCGGACCGCCCGGGACCGCCCGGGACCGTCCGGCACCGCCCGAGACTGCCCTGGACCGCCCGGGACCGCCCGGGACCGCCCTGGAACGCCCCGGACCGCCCGGGTCCGGTCCGGGACCGCCCGGGACCGCCCCGGACCGCCCGGGACCGCCCCGGACCACCCCGGACCGCCCGGGACCGCCGCGGACCGCCCCGGACCGCCCGGGACCGCCCCGGACCACCCCGGACCGCCCGGGACCGCCGCGGACCGCCCGGGACCGCCCCGGACCACCCGGGACCGCCTCGGACCGCCAGGGACCGCCCCGGACCGCCCGGGACCGCCCGGACCGCCCGGGAACGCCCGGGACCGCCCGGGACCGCCCCGGACCGCCCGGAACCGCCGGGACCGCCCGGGACTGCCCGGGACCGCCGGGGACCGCCCGGACCGCCCGGGACCGCCCGGGACCGGCCCAAACCGCCGGGGACCGCCCGGGACCGCCCGGGACTGACCCGGACCGCCCGGGACCGCCTGGGACCGCCCCGGACCGCCCGGACCGCCCGGGACCGCCCGGGACCGCCCGGGACCGCCCGGGACCGCCCGGGACCGCCCGGGACCGCCTGGGAGCGCCCGGGACCGCCCGGGACCGCCCGGGACCGCCCGGGACCGCCCCGGAGCGCCCGGGACCGCCCCAGACCGCCCGGGACCACCCGGACCGCCCGGGACCGCCCTGGACCGCCCGGGACCGCCCCGGACTGCCCGGGACCGCCCCGGACCGCCCGGGACCGCCCCGGACCGCCCGGGACCGCCCCGGACCGCCCGGGGCCGCCCGGGACCGCCCTGGACCGCCCGGGACCGCCCAGGACCGCCCGGGACCGCCCGGGACCGCCCGGGAGCGCCCGGGACCACCCCGGACCGCCCGGGACCGCCCCGGACCGCCCGGGACCGCCCCGGACCACCCGGGACCGCCCCGGACCGCCCGGGACCGCCCCGGACCGCCCGGGACCGCCCCGGACCACCCGGGACCGCCCAGGACCGCCCGGGACCGCCCGGGACTGCCCGGGACCGCCCGGGACCCCCAGGACCGCCCGGGACCGCCCGGGACCGCCCCGGACCGCCCGGGACCGCCCCGGACCGCCCGGGACCGCCCGGGACCGTCCGGCACCGCCCGAGACTGCCCTGGACCGCCCGGGACCGCCCGGGACCGCCCCGGAGCGCCCGGGACCGCCCCAGACCGCCCGGGACCACCCCGGACCGCCCGGGACCGCCCTGGACTGCCCGGGACCGCCCCGGACTGCCCGGGACCGCCCCGGACCGCCCGGGACCGCCCCGGACCGCCCGGGGACCGCCCCGGACCGCCCGGGGCCGCCCGGACCGCCCTGGACCGCCCGGGACCGCCCAGGACCGCCCGGGACCGCCCGGGACCGCCCGGAGCGCCCGGGACCACCCCGGACCGCCCGGGACCGCCCCGGACCGCCCGGGACCGCCCCGGACCACCCGGGACCGCCCCGGACCGCCCGGGACCGCCCCGGACCGCCCGGGACCGCCCCGGACCACCCGGGACCGCCCAGGACCGCCCGGGACCGCCCGGGACTGCCCGGGACCGCCCGGGACCGCCCAGACCGCCCTGGACCGCCCGGGACCGCCCCGGACCGCCGGGACCGCCCCGGACCGCCCGGGACCGCCCGGGACCGTCCGGCACCGCCCGAGACTGCCCTGGACCGCCCGGACCGCCCTGGAACGCCCCGGACCGCCCGGGTCCGGTCCGGACCGCCCGGGACCGCCCCGGACCGCCCGGGACCGCCCCGGACCACCCCGGACCGCCCGGGACCGCCGCGGACCGCCCGGGACCGCCCCGGACCACCCGGGACCGCCCCGGACCGCCAGGGACCGCCCCGGCCTGCCCGGGACCGCCCCGGACCGCCCGGGACCGCCCGGGACCGCCCGGGACCGCCCCGGACCGCCCGGAACCGCCCGGGACCGCCCGGGACCGCCCGGGACCGCCCGGGACCGCCCGGGACCGCCCGGGACCGGCCCAAACCGCCGGGGACCGCCCGGGACCGCCCGGGACTGACCCGGACCGCCCGGGACCGCCTGGGACCGCCCCGGACCGCCCCGGACCGCCCGGGACCGCCCGGGACCGCCCGGGACCGCCCGGGACCGCCTGGGAGCGCCCGGGACCGCCCGGGACCGCCCGGGACCGCCCGGGACCGCCCCGGAGCGCCCGGGACCGCCCCGGACCGCCCGGGACCACCCCGGACCGCCCGGGACCGCCCTGGACCGCCCGGGACCGCCCCGGACCGCCCGGGACCGCCCCGGACCGCCCAGGACCGCCCCGGACCGCCCGGGACCGCCCCGGACCGCCCGGGGCCGCCTGGGACCGCCCTGGACCGCCCGGGACCGCCCAGGGACCGCGCCCGGGACCGCCCGGGACCGCCCGGGAGCGCCCGGGACCACCCCGGACCGCCCGGGACCGCCCCGGACCGCCCGGGACCGCCCGGACCACCCAGGACCGCCCCGGACCGCCCGGGACCGCCCCGGGTCGCCCGGGACCGCCCCGGGACCGCCCGGGACCGCCCGGGACCGCCCGGGGCCGCCCGGGACCGCCCTGGACCGCCTGGGACCGCCCATGACCGCCCGGGACCGCCCGGGACCGCCCGGGAGCGCCCGGGACCACCCCGGACCGCCCGGGACCGCCCCGGACCGCTCGGGACCGCCCCGGACCACCCGGGACCGCCCCGGACCGCCCGGACCGCCCCGGACCGCCCGGGACCGCCCCGGACCACCCGGGACCGCCCAGGACCGCCCGGGACCGCCCGGGACTGCCCGGGACCGCCCGGGACCGCCCGGGACCGCCCTGGACCGCCCGGGACCGCCCCGGACCACCCGGGACCGCCCCGGACCGCCCGGGACCGCCCGGGACCGTCCGGCACCGCCCGAGACTGCCCTGGACCGCCCGGGACCGCCCTGGAACGCCCCGGACCGCCCGGGTCCGGTCCGGACCGCCCGGGACCGCCCCGGGACCGCCCGGGACCGCCCCGGACCACCCCGGACCGCCCGGGACCGCCGCGGACCGCCCGGGACCGCCCCGGACCACCCGGGACCGCCCCGGACCGCCAGGGACCGCCCCGGCCTGCCGGGACCGCCCCGGACCGCCCGGGACCGCCCGGGACCGCCCGGGACCGCCCCGGACCGCCCGGACCGCCCGGGACCGCCCGGTACCGCCCGGGACCGCCCGGGACCGCCCGGGACCGCCCGGGACCGCCCGGGACCGGCCCAAACCGCCGGGACCGCCCGGGACCGCCCGGGACTGACCCGGACCGCCCGGGACCGCCTGGGACCGCCCCGGACCGCCCCGGACCGCCCGGGACCGCTCGGGACCGCCCGGGACCGCCCGGGACCGCCCGGGACCGCCCAGGACCGCTGGGAGCGCCCGGGACCGCCCGGGACCGCCCGGGACCGCCCGGGACCGCCCCGGAGCGCCCGGGACCGCCCCGGACCGCCCGGGACCACCCCGGACCGCCCGGGACCGCCCTGGACCGCCCGGGACCGCCCCGGACCGCCCGGGACCGCCCCGGACCGCCCGGGACCGCCCCGGACCGCCCGGGACCGCCCCGGACCGCCCGGGGCCGCCCGGGACCGCCCTGGACCGCCCGGGACCCGCCCAGGACCGCCCGGGACCGCCCGGGACCGCCCGGGAGCGCCCGGGACCACCCCGGACCGCCCGGGACCGCCCGGACCGCCCGGGACCGCCCCGGACCACCCAGGACCGCCCCGGACCGCCGGGACCGCCCCGGGCCGCCCGGGACCGCCCCGGACCGCCCGGGACCGCCCGGGACCGCCCGGGACAGCCCCGGACCGCCCGGGACCGCCCAGGACCGCCCGGGACCGCCCGGGACAGCCCGGGACCACCCGCGACCGCCTGGGACCGCCCGGGACAGCCCCGGACCGCCCGGGACCGCCCGGACCGCCTAGGACCGCCCCCGACCACCCGGGACCGCCCTGGACCACCCGGGGACCGCCCCGGACCGCCCGGGACCGCCCCTGACCGCCCGGGACCGCCCTGGAATGCCCGGGACCGCCCAGGACCGCCCTGAACGCCCGGGACCGCCCGGGACCGCCTGGGACCGCCCTGGACCGCCCGGGACCGCCCTTGAACGCCCGGGACCGCCTGGGACCGCCCAGGACCGCCCGGGACCGCCCGGGACCGCGCGGGACCACCCAGGACCGCCCGGGACCGCCCCGGACCGCCCGGGACCGCCCTAGAATGCCCGGAACCGCCCGGGACCGCCCAGGACCGCCCCGGACCGCCCGGGACCGCCTCGGACCGCACGGGACCGCCCAGGACCGCCCGGGACCGCCCTGGACCGTGCGGGACCGCCCTGGAACGCCCGGGACTGCCCGGGATCGCCCGGGACCGCCCGGGACTGCCCGGGACCGCCCGGGACCGCCCAGGACCGCCCTGGAACGCCCGGGACCGCCCGGGACCGCTCGGGACCGCCCTGGACCGCCCGGGACCGCCCTGGAACGTCCGGGACCGCCCGGACCGCCCGGGACCGCCCGGGACACCCGGGACCGCCTAGGACCGCCCAGGACCGCCCTGGACCGCCCGGCACCGCCCGGGACCACCCGGGACCACACGGGACCGCCCGGGACCGCCCGGGACCGTCCGGGACCGCCCGGGACCGGCCGGGACCGCCCGGGACCGCCAGGACCGCCCGGGACCGCCCGGGACCGCCCCGGACCGCCCGGGACCGCCCCGGACCACCCGGGACGGCCCCGGACCGCCCAGGACTGCCCCGGACTGCCCGGGAACGCCCGGGACCGCCTGGGACCGCCCCGGACCGCCCGGGACCGCCCGGGACTGCCCCGGACCGCCCCGGACCGCCCGGGACCGCCCCGGACCGCACGGGACCGCCCCGGACCGCCCGGGGCCGCCCGGGACCGCCCTGGACCGCCCGGACCGCCCAGGACTGCCCGGGACCGCCCGGGACCGCCCGGGAGCGCCCGGGACCACCCCGGACCGCCCGGGACCGCCCCGGACCGCCCGGGACCGCCCCGGACCACCCGGGACCGCCTGGGACCGCCCGGGACCGCCCGGGACCGCCCTGTACCCGGGACCGCCTGGACCGCCCAGGACCGCCCGGGACCGCCCGGGACCGCGCGGGACCACCCAGGACCGCCCGGGACCGCCCCGGACCGCCCGGGACCGCCCTAGAATGCCCGGAACCGCCCGGGACCGCCCAGGACCGCCCCGGACCGCCCGGGACCGCCTCGGACCGCACGGGACCGCCCAGGACGCCCGGGACCGCCTGGACCGTGCGGGACCGCCCTGGAACGCCCGGGACTGCCCGGGATCGCCCGGGACCGCCCGGGACTGCCCGGGACCGCCCGGGACCGCCCAGGACCGCCCTGGACGCCCGGGACCGCCCGGGACCGCTCGGGACCGCCCTGGACCGCCCGGGACCGCCCTGGAACGTCCGGGACCGCCCGGGACCGCCGGGACCGCCCGGGACCGCCCGGGACCGCCTAGGACCGCCCAGGACCGCCCTGACCGCCCGGCACCGCCCGGGACCACCCGGACCACACGGGACCGCCCGGGACCGCCCGGGACCGCCCGGGACCGCCCGGGACCGGCCGGACCGCCGGACCGCCCGGGACCGCCCGGGACCACCCGGGACCGCCCCGGACCGCCCGGACCGCCCCGGACCACCCGGGACGGCCCCGGAACCGCCCAGGACTGCCCCGGACTGCCCGGAACGCCCGGGACCGCCTGGGACCGCCCCGGACCGCCCGGGAC